>NC_065532.1:164245-239805 GCF_020184175.1 Aphis gossypii
ATAACCAGGAAGAATTGGTGAGCATTAATGCTGTTAACTATTAATATTATTTGTGTATAGGTACCTACTATTTTACAATAGTTATATTTTTTTAAGTACCTATGAAACATATAATAATAAATTAGCTAATATAATGTTTATGTACTTACTATAACACTAGATTAGAAAAATGTATAGTTTTAATTTTTCAATTTACAGAAATCTTACCTTTATATGAAGATTGGAAGTATGGATTCTATAAGCTCAGCTGCACGAGCAGCAATAAATGAATGTTTTAAGTATAATGTATTGGCTTTCTTCAGCTTTAGAGGAAAAACTAAGCGAAGTTTTTCAAAATTAAAATTGTGTACTGTTATTTATGGTGAATATTTATAGAAATAAAAAATTAAAATCAATTGTATGAGTAATTTATCTTAAATTTATTTGTTATAGAATCTCTGTCTAGTTTCCGTACTCATTCCAAAGATGAAGAAAAATTCAACCGAACCGTAGATAACTACATAAAACATTCCAAACAAAAAAGTGAAGATCAAAATAATGAATAAATACATTTTTCCTATATAAATCTATACTTTGATTTTTACAGTTATATTATCATTAATAAAATTTTATCTTTAGCCAAAGACAATTATTGTAGTGATTGATGTTATCTCTAGCTATTACCCTCATAGTTAGGTTAATATACTAGTACATATAATGGTATTTTGTACAAATCTAATAAGTATATACATTGAACAAAAATACAAAATTAATATACATTTATAATTTACTTTAGTTTAACTTCTATTTTTATTAATTATAAATATAATTTGAATATTGTATTTTTTAATGCAATTATTACACTCATCTGCGGATTATTTATATAATTTTACATAGTTTTGACCCGTTATAAATTATAATAGTCTAACATAAAAATATTAAAAGGTAATGCGTAAACAGGAAATGATTTTTCGAGAGGTTTACCTATCTATTCCATAGTATTGTATTTTCGTATATAAATAGAATCATTTTAAGATAATTTATGATTTTGGAAGAGAGGGGTAATCATCTCTGAAGTACAGTTAATTGTTTAATAATCTAAACATTAAACAGTGTTAACACTGTCGGGACACCGAATAAAAACAATTTTAAAACTGAAAATTGAACCATCATTACACACTGTCCAAAAACGGTTTTAAAAATTCATATTTCATGGTTATAAAACCGATATGAACACAATAATAACACTCTGTGTTACCCATGTAAAAAATCGGTATTCAAAATCGAAAAAACACTGTGCTTAGAACAGGATTTTAACGGTGTTTTGCACTTTTAATTACTAATGTTTAACACGGTGTGGGCACAGAAAATGCTACTTGGGTATTAAGTCCCTCTACTTTTCTATCGAACGCTCCAATTGTAGTTATCGATACTTCAAAACAGAACGATTCGGCTACAGCATCATCAGTAGATGTTCAATTGGAAATTGAAGCATCGGAATCTCTTACAGGTGTAACTGCTTATTGTTTATTAATTCATGATCGCATTGTTGAATATGTACCTTTACTAGAGAAGTAAGAAAACTAGTGTGAATAATATTAAAAAACTGATTTATTTAAAATACTTGATGTTAAATACTATTAATTAATTTAAAATAAATAAACAAAATGATAATAAAAAAAAAAATGTTTTTATTTATTTCAGAAATTTAAACGAAAATGATTCGTTTAACTAATAACTAATCATGTTTTATTTTCAGTAAAAGTAATAGGGAGAATTTTTATACTGTAAGAAGGACATTCCGCTTTAAACATTTTTCGTGTCCCTATAAAAATGGAGCCAAACGCCTCATGGTTTCCCTGAAACAACGTGGGGCGACTGGCTCCATTTTACAGCGGGAATTTCTTACACTGCAAGGGGACAATACCCCCTCAAACTTTTTTCATCTCCGCTGAAAAATGGAGCCAGACGCCCCATATTTATACTACTATTATTTGACCCATTATTTGCAATATCATCAAAACTTTCTTGAATCAACATACTTTCAAAATTATCTTGATTGTCTATTCCTAAACAACAAATGTATAGTTAATCTACCTATAATAGGTAAAAAAGCATATTATTTACTGTAGGGGTGACTTTTTACTTTTGTCCTCTCCTACAATACATAATGCATAAAAATATTAAAAGAATTCTTTTAATCGAATCATTAATTTCCCTGATGAAGATGGTGTAATATTAATGGGGGTCCACTAAATTCATGAATTTGAAAAATTAGAAAATCACTAATAGTAGTTCTATTAAAATCAACCTCAAAGGCTTCAAAATGTGAATGAAAGTTAACTATTTTAATTTGCTTAACTAATATGTGAATTTTAGCATTGGGGTCATTAAAAATTATTAATTCTAAAATTTCTATAAGCACATTTCTTCTAAAAATTTTTTTAAGTAATAACCTTTTTTATAAACAGTACCCAAAAATTCTATTTAATTATAACAAAAAAAAATTAATAATGATACAGCAAGAGTGCTACATATTATATCTACATTTAAGCTTCTTATTCTATGTTTTGGTTTTAATATGACTTCTTGAATATTGGGTTGTAATAGACTGTGGGCAAACTTATATTGATATTTTTTTCCTAAGGTAAGTGTGATATTTTACGAGATGATGTTGCACGAGCATACATTTTTATTTCTTTGTGTTTTCCTTCATACCTAAAACACCAATAATGCCTTGGTGACCTGAATTTTTAATAATTGTAGGATAATGTATTAAAAAATGGTGTTTAGGTTTTAATGTATCATTAAAGAGTCAAACATACATTGAATTGTGTTGACTAATTAATTGTTCAAGATACATAATTTTACTGTCACTAAAATTATACGAAAGAAGTATATCAATGATCTTAATGAGTGTTAAGTGAAAATTCCATACTTTATCATTTTCCAGTATTAAATATCCTATCATAATTGAAAAAAAATGTACAAACGTCACCATCTCCCTTGCTGACATCTTTAAATGAAATTTTTTCAAATGATTTTCTGTTAATTCGGGAAATATATTACCAACTTCAATTGGGCCATAATTAAAGTTTATTTTACGTTTATTTAAATTAGATAAAGAAATTAACTGTACTGTTTCAATATAATATTTAATAATATGACACATATCATAGTGACATATACCCTCAAAGACATCATGCATCACATCTATACAATAATTTTCAGTGACGTGGAAATTACTTATAGTGTTCAAAATTGAACTCTTGTAAATACCCGTCTCACTAAAATTCATTTTGGCCACATCTTCTGTATAATTTACAATATTATGCATGCATAAAACATTTTCTTCACAAAGCGAATTTGCCGAATACTTATGTATTTTACAAAACCGACAATAATAATTCGAAGAAAAGATTTGCTAAACTCAAGAACACTATTAAGACCCAAATTATCTCCTAGAACTATCCCAAGTATAAAATGTACATGGAATTTACCAAAATTAGTAAAAATGGTTAGTCCTTCTTTTTCAAGGTAATTAATTTCATCAATTAATTGTATTAGACATGGGTCATTTCCAAATTCCTTTAAATCGATCGATTTAATCAATGCAGCTAAAAATATATTTGAAAGCTTGGAATTATTTTTGAGAAGAGGAAAACTATAATAAATAGCAGCAATGGATTGAAAATTGGCATGTGATCCTAAAAGGTTGTTTATCTCAAAATCATCTATATATAAAAAATATGGTATAGCTACCCTATCTTTCCTTCATACTGAGATATTTTTTTCCCCCATAATTTGCCTTGTACAAAAATTTGATAGAGTTGTATTTATGTTTTAAAAATGTGAGAGTCGTTCATAAATAGTTTTAAAATTATTGCCATTTTCAAAAAATGTTTAAATTGATGTTTTAATAGTAAAAGAGCACCTCTAGTTACTCTTTCGTTGTAACAAATTTCACCACTATGATTTCTGGCACATATTTCATTATTTATGGTAATCTGATGAACAGTTGAAAATAATTTATTCTCCATTAACCAATTGTTTAAGTGATACTCTGTACTCTGTGCTACAGTAAGAAAAAGGATCTAATATCAATCTTTCTATTTCGTTAAAAGTTGATCGTAATGTTGGTTCATTAATATTTTTTTCGACAGTATTTCTAAGAATAAAAGCCAAAGGAGTTCAAATATTTTCTTTTATACCAGATTGGATGAAGCACACATCACTTTTATTAAAATTGTTGTTATTATACAAACTTACAATAAATTTAACAGTTGATTCATACACTAACTTAGTGGCATTTTCAAAGTTAAAAATATTTTGAATTTCTTTATTACTTCTAGGTTTTTCTACACTGCGGGGGATTTGAGGGTCATTATTGATATTATTTTCTATTGACATTAACACATCATTATTTTGTGCATTTTGTGAAATCGTGTTAAAAGTTATGTGCTTTCGTTTAAAATGTCGTTTAAACGAAGACAAGCAATCAAATGTTTGAGAGCAGTTATTTTCTAAGCATGTATAAGCACTATCCGGTCTTAACATATGAATAATTTTATAATGCAACACTAAAGCTTGCAAATTTTCAACAGCCATTTTACAAATAAAACAAATCATTTTTACTTACCTTTTAATCTCGCTTTTAGTTTATTATTGAATATTGAAATTAATCGTCACAAAAAACAGCAAGTAACTTGAAAATTGTAATTCACACTAAACTGCAGTATAATGGTAACGTAATAACCTGCACATGTGCAACTCGTGCGACGAAACTTTAACTGAACGTTTAACGTATTAGATTCTTATCGATATAATAAGAATTATTGTCAAAATCACAATAACAATTTTCATATTGTCAATTTAATAATAAATATAATTGATTTGATAAACTGCTTGTAAATATAGGTTATACATATTATATTATATAGTTTTCAATTAATCTAAATAATTTATTTATAATTATTCTTTAATTAAGCAAAAAAATTTAATTAGTTATAAGAATAACATATATTTTTTTCCTATCTTTCATTGGTTATAGGCGTTATAGTACAGTAAGTTTTCTTTACATGCTGCATGTTAGGTATAGTATATACTATATATTATACTAATTTCATCATCCAGAATTACATTTTAAATTTTATTGGTAATGTTTTACAATAATTTCTAACTTCCTACATAGTTTGCAGTTATATATAATAAAAATTGACCAATTTAAATTTAAGAATAACTTACCGCTTATGTCACCAAACTCAAAATTTGTAACCGGCATTGAGATGGTCTCATCTCCATAAATTTTGATAGGGTTAACAAGATTAAGAATTTGGTTCTCAATTGGAGTAAGTGTTTGTGATACTTGTGGCCCTCTTCCTGTACCACATACATGTCTGTTTACCATAGCTATTTTACTTCTAACCTTACTACGAGAATCTGTCAAGTCTTAAGATAAGATACACAATAAGAATAAGGAATAGTATTATTTTCTATAGTTAGATTTATGTATAAGTAATTTATAATTATATATTTAACTTAACTCTTCTCCATCAACTCCAATCCTTGACACAGCCAGAAATTGCATTTTAAGTGTCAGCGATTGCCATCTATCGGTTATGAGCATGTTTAAACTTTAAAGTACTTGTAAGCTTCTTAGAAATCAATTGCGAATCTTTTTTTAATAGTTCGATGAGTATCCCTTTTTAGGTATTCAAACAGTATATTTTTTGGAGTCTTCCATTTAAAAAACCAAATTATTGCACCAACTTTATAGACTTGTTGGTTGTACTTGTAAGTTTTAACTTTATTTAAAAGTAAGTATAAGTCTATATGATCCAAACTTACAAAATTATAGAATTATGAAAACATTAGAAACCAATATCCATACTGTACTAGTAACTACGAAAACGAAAAGTGGCGCGTTGATAGATGATTACTTACAATCATGATACCACCATACCGGAAGTGTTATCATAATTATTATTATTATTATAATGACACTTTTAGTAACATAGATAATAAAGATATGGATAGGCCATGCCAATGTTAAATATATTTGAGGCCGCGTGCCTGGAGGGGAAGGCAATCGAGGCGTTTTTATAATGATAGTCGATACTCGATATAGGTATACTTGTTTGGCCTCAACTGGACCCCTTAAATACCGCTGATAAGACTGATATGTCCTATCCATATCTTTATTATCTATGGTGAGTAACCACCTTGGTTCATGTGCAAAATATTTCGGGTGTGTCAAAATAATTTCGTTTCACAATTATATGTCGTGTGTAGTTCAAGAATAGTCATTTTAGATGTCGTACGACATATCAGTGTGGAAAATGTCTCACGAATGATTTTCCTGACGAGATTCAAGAATCGACCCCCTGATTTACATTATTACGCTCATCCCGTTGTTTGCTATGACAGCTAGCAATATCGCGTCCTACCTTATTGCAATAGCTACAAATTATTGGTGTTAAATTATTATTATTATTATTTCATCACATAGTCTGTACACTTAATCTACTACTACTGCAATCGCAAGCGATATGGTTAGTTCTGCCACAAATATAGGTAGCATCCGGAATTATTTTGCTGTCTCTGATTAGGTTACATATTGACCATTATTATTACGCGGATAATTATTATTTTCATTACGACCAAAATTGTTGGAATTATTGCGATTGACATAATTATAATTATTCGGATTTTGTCTGTTCGGTCCGCGGTTGAAATTTTGCTTATAACCAAATTTTTGTCCATTTGGATTATTTCTCTGGTAGTTATTTGACCAACGATTTCCGTTAAAATTTTTATTTCCTTTCTGATTCGTTCTATTCTCGTTACTCCGTAAATATTTATTAAATCTAAATTCTATCTCTAACTGCCTAGCCATTTGCATTGTCAGTTCTAACGTTTCTGGATTTCTAGCCCGTAATATTGTTTGCAAATGCAAATCCATTTTAAACCCGTTTATATAATTGCTAAAGACTAATCCATTTAAGTTGTCTTAAAATCTTTGCCTCTTCTGGTGTTTAATTTGCTTAAGTTGCGTTACATAAATTACAATATATTGTTCTAAGCGAACTGTATAAGTTAATACGTCTTCGTCATTTTCATACGTACGGAATTTAATTCTATCTGTAGTGTTTGTGGCGACAATTGTTGCTCAAATGCCTAACCAAAAAACCTAACCTTGTTTTCTCTATACCTCATTATTTTTTCTTTATCTTTATTCATAAATTTATTTTTATACTCATTTATTATAAATTAAATTAATAATATTTTATTTCATAAAATATAATAAATTTTTGTTTTATTATTATTATTCATGCAAACTCTTAACTAATTTACTCAATTATTAATTAAATTAATATATTAACTTTATATTTATCATATTATCTTTATTATAAAATCTTCCTGTATTCTTTTTATTTATTAAATTTCCCTAATTATTTTTCTTAAAATTCTTATTTACATAAATGTAGGACTTTATTCTCTTTATAATTCACAATTTACTTTTTATTATTTATAATTATGGCCTATGGGTATATTATCATTAATAACTAATACGCACATAATTATGTAAACCAATCCAGGGGCGTATACAAGGGGCAATCGTCACCCCCCCGGTCATTGTTGAATGTGTTTCATGTATAGGTGTTTACATATTTTATTATAATATTATACTAAAAAATTAAAAATACAGTGCATATTTTTTTCTTAATGGAAACGGAATAAATGGATAATGGTTATCAAAAACCTGTTATCAATTAAGAATGAAAATAAGACTGATTAAAATCAAAAGATTAGAGATATCGTGGCTATAATCACATATATATACAATAATTATTATTGTTGTTGTATCTAAGGCAGTGTGTCTATAATAATATTAATTGTGATCGTCTATAACTTACAAGATTATATTATTATTTTTTTTTTTTAATGGTCCGCACTCTGCAACCTTATTAGACATTAGTATAATACTATAATCAAATTTATTTTAGTTCATGTACGGTACTGTAGCAGCATTTGGCGTTTATTGCTATGGATTCTATGAAGCGGAAACAGCCTTCTCTCTTGAATTGTTTTCCGAACAAAAAAATATCGTCAACAGAGGTAAGTGATTTAAATGAGCCAGTAGATATTTCCCAAACAGCAATACCACAACTCAATGTAATTTGTGATGATAATAAATAAAATAATACAACATCAAATTTAGTTTTCGATAATGATATTGGTAATTTTATTGGTAAAAAACTTGACGACTACACAAAATTTAGACGGCTGGAAAACTCTTGGAAACCACCGAAAAACTTTGAGTATCCATTCTCCATTCACAAAAAAAAAGGAAAAGAGGAAAAACGTTTTTAAGAAATAACCATTTTGACCAATATCCGTGACTGATATATTTTTTATCAAAATCTGGCTATTTCTGCAAATATTGTACACTTTTTTTAACTCACAATAAAGGTGGAAAACAAAATACTGAAGAATTGAAAAAGCTTGTAACATGACCACTCAGTCTATATTCAAAATTACTTGGTAAGGATGGATATTTAGAAAAACATAATGATAACCATTACCATCAGGATGCAATTTTAAAATCAAGTGACTTTTTAAAAACTTACAACTCACCTATTAAGCAGGTTAATAATATTCTAAACAGTGAACGTTTAAGACAAGTTCAAGAAAACAGAAACCGGTTAAACCTACAATAAATCTATAATTTTTTTGGGACTCCAAAATATACCTTTCAGAGGTCACCGTGACTCAGGACAAATAATATTTCAAGATACTGAAGACTCTAAACATTAACTGATCCAACTTATTCTATTGTGAAGAATGAAGGTAATTTTTGCGAACTTTTGAAATACCGTGTTATGTCTGGAGATACAAAATTGAAAAATGACTTGCTTAATTTTAATTCAAAAGCTAGTTATATATCTCAAATCATCCAAGAAGATATGATTAAATGTTGTAAGGAAGAAATACTGTCGTTCATATTAGATGAAGTAAATACAAATCAATTTTACAGTATTATCTTTGATGAAACAACCGATGTGCTCATATATCACAAATGAGTTTAACATTAAGGTACATTGATAAGAAAAATAACATTTATGAACGTTTCGTTGGTTTTATCAATTGCCATGATACATTTAATAAAAACCAGACTGTCATTTCAAATAATGATTTATCAGATACATTGATTGATGACCATTTATCTAAAGAACCCAAGCTAACAGGTGAATTCATTATTTATTTAATTGTAATATTTTAATTAAAATCTAATTTACCTTGATTTTTTCAGGAAATTTACTTGGAAATATAGTAGTATCAGAGTTAAGGTTAGGTTAGGTCATTTAACCTTAAAAACTGTATAGGAATTGACATGGATGGTTGTTCTGTAATGACGTCAGAGTTAAGAGGAGCTGTACAAGAAGTCCAGGAGAGCTGTCCAAATGCTATGTACAGCCCTTGCACTAATCACGATCTAAACCAGTGCTTCCTAACTTTTTTGAGACTGTCTACGCATGCAGTCAATTCAATGTTTTTTGAATTCCCGCCATATGCGGGTAGTATATGTTTTCTTATATGTTATCATTTTCGTGTGCACGTAACGGTGCGTTCCACAGTTCAGCCTTCGTCGGTGCCAGCTGTGGAATCATTATCAATGTTTTCATATTTTATTCGGTTATGTTCAAAACTTTAAGTTTTTCGTTTAGTCATGCTTTCAGTGTCACAAAGTGTCTAGTTTTTCCATTGTTTATTGTTTAGTGTGGTGACACTGAAAGACCGTTCTTTTGAGTTTTTTCGTTTTCTCTCGTCCGTTACATGTAAAGTCACTTCACTTCATTTTTTTCCACTGTCCACACAGCTCGTCTTTTTCGTGTTCAACAACACTAGCTTTCATGTTCTGCTTGCAGTCGTCCCAAACCACGTTGTTGTGAATTTTGTGAATCATCGTCTGGTAATTATCGTTCTCTGCAATTTTATTGCCACCATTAATTTGTTTTCCCCAGTTTAAGGTGGTCAAAATTACCAGCGACTTGTTTAGTGATTCAACGTGTTTTGGTGTACCTCGTTGCTCGTGGGGACAGTAGTGTACGCTAAAGATCCTGTCCCGGCTGCATTCAGTGTTCTTTGTTGTGAAGTCTTCGTTAACAGTTGTCGGCACACATTCGCACGTACGCAGGGTCAATTTTGTTTCTTGTATTGTAATTTAGTTTGACTCAAATACAGGCCCTGATGCGGTAGCGTAGGTGTAAAACCAGGTGTGTGTCTCAACTGTTATGTGAGTATTGGTCGACCAACTATTTGTGTGTAAGACCGACGGGTCTTACATTATTTAATAAATATACTTTTGTAGCCATACAGGCAGATTTTAATATCATATAACATTTATTGAAATTTATATTATTATTATTATATTGTTATTATTTTCAATTATACAGTCCACTACTACTACTACTACTACTATTATTATTATCCTACATCAAGTTGCGCCCAAGCTGTTTCACCTTTTTGTGAGCACTTTATGCGTCAACAGAGACTATTACCCATAAGTCAGGTTAGATATTAACTAATACCCCTCCAACCCAAAAAAGTTGAGTAATAAAAAAAAATATATATTATGATTATAATTATAATTTATTTTAATTTTTCAAACAGAGAAAACAAGAGTTTTTATTACAACTAATGAATAACGGTAATGAATATTAATGAGACGGTTGATATTGCTTTTTTCTAAGAATTTGTTTAATATTTGGTTCAGTTCGGCCAATGCACATCTTAGGTCGTGTTCCAAGTTTAATCGGTTTCTTGCTTTTGTTTTCATTGTTACCATTGTTGAAAATCCACTTTCACACCTGTACGTTTTTGAAATAGGGATCAGTATTTTCAAGGCTTTTTCTGATAATAATGGATACTCGCCACCAATTTTTCGCCAAAATGTTGCTAGTTATATGTTTTCAAAATCTATTTTCTATGTGTTGTCTTCACGAAGTCCTAAAAATTGTAATTTGGTTTCAATTTTAGTATCTGGAAATACATTTTCGTCCACTGAAAAGGGTCTTGCACCCAAACATTTACTTGACGATTTTTTAAATCTGGAAAATATTTACCGATTGAATCTATTATTGATAATAAGTGAAGAGCTATTTGGTCTGTGAATGAACATTTTTCATTTCTTTCGTCAAGCACCATTGTTAGTTCTGGGAACATTGAAATGTCCTCAACTTCAATTCTGCGTTGGTAAAGTTGCAATTTACGAAGAAAACTGGCAACCTTATCTTGAGCAGTTAAAATATTCGTCATATTTCCTTGCAAACTGAGATTTAGTGTATTTATTTCTCCGAAGAAATTCGCAAGATATGCCAGTTTAGAAATAAATACATTATCTGTTATTTGAGCGTGAAACTCTTTCTCCTTTACCTTCCCTGAATTTTTCCTTTCCAGAAACAAAGCAATTTCTTCTCGGAGCTCAAGCACTCGGTGCAACACCTTGTTGCGTGCCAGTATCAGGTTTGAATCCAAATGGTTAATTTGAATGAAAGTTAAACTTAATAACGAAATATGTCTTTATTGCATATAAATAAAATACATGTAACAAACAAAATAAGTGGCTGAGTGTCGTGAAAGTGCTCAGTTGTTGATAGCTTTGGTCAGTGGGGTACAAATAGGGGGGGGGGTTCGGGATAAATCCCCCCCAGGGCCAAACAAAAAAAATACAAAAATGTCTTGAGGAATGTCATCATGTATATAAAATTAAGGATTTTGTAAGTTTTAATGGAATCACAAAAATATTAATTTTTCGTCCGAGTAGGTAGAGATACAAATAAATGTTAATTATTTACATAAAAACTATTTTTGTGTAGATATTAAATATTGTTTATCATTATTAGTAAATTGTCTCTGTGCTGCGCCCGACGCCCGTGTGTGTGTGTCTATTTTTGTAATGGCATACCCGCATGGCGCATACGGCCTCATCGAAATATTATTATAATTTATAACTTTATCCCTTATCTTTTGTTTATTAATATATATATCTTTTTATAATAATATACATGATTGTCCAAACGTCCGATGTTCAGTGTCGTAATACTCGTAATCTAATTGTTCAGTTTACTCATGACAGTGTTTAGTGTACAGTCGTGACTCGTATTTCAAATTATATCAATCAAATATACTATCTGCATTCTGCAATACTGCAATAGTTATCTAAAAGATTAAGGTAAGTAAATTTTATGATTTAATTTTTTTATACCTAGTCTTAAATATTCTTAATGCATTAATTTTTTTATTGGTGAATTAGACGACATAATGTAACCAAGAATATACAAATACGTAGGTAAACCGTAAACGTATTAACAGTGTTCTAAATACTTATACGTAAAACTGTAAAAGTGTTTTAGTCAGGCACTTCTTTCCCATTGGGCACTTTGGGCACATGCCCAGGGCCCCACAATCGATGGGGCCCCCCTATCTCCGGCCAGATCACCAACCGATAATCGATATATCTTAACGATAAATAAACTTATTTAGAAAAAAATCAAAGAATAATCGCTAATAGTTATAATAATAAGAATAATAATTGATGTTTAGTAGTATTCTATTTTATTTTTTAGTTATCGATAACAATAGGAGCGCGTGTGTGCTATGATGAGGGGGGCCCACACCGCCGCACAGTCGCGTCGATCGTAATATCGTATAGACCAAGTTTGTCAGATAATATTATTATAATTTTGTTATATTATTTTTTATTCTAGTCTACTCTGGAACGCCACGATAAACATGCCTAATCTGATATTATTTTATATTATTATTATATGATTATTTTAAAAACATAATATATTAATATACGGTATACAGTCCTCATTCGAGAAGCGTTTATTTATTTTATAATTTTAGCGAGCCAACAACAATAATACAATTGATGCGGGTCAGTCGTCCGACTGCACACTCAATTTATATATATATATATTTACAAAAAATCAGACGCAGGATACGTCTAGTCGGGTACAAGTCATAAGGGCCCCATTATACCATTGCCCAGGGCCTAGAATAGGTTAAAGGCGGCCCTGGTTTTAGTATCTGAGTATTGATCTGGTACCTATGCCGTATGCAAATACTTTTTTTTCTTAATATTTAAATGGTTAATGAGACATAAGTAAGTTTTATGGTTGTACCTTATTACTTAGGTACCTAATTATTACATTTATTAATATATTTTTTTTAAAAATGGATTATATTTTATTTTTGTATATATTATCGTTTTTTTAAATACTGACATTATGATTTATTTTTTTATTTTTAAAACTTTCAGTAAATATACAGTGGTTATGGCCGAAAAAAAACAGCCCAAAATTAATTTTTTTTTTTCAAAACCTCTGCCGGGTACATCATCGCCACATCTATCTTCTTCAGAAACTCATACACCAGATTTCCCATCAACCACGCTATTATCCTCACCAGATCCGATCACAGAGCCTACTTTAAAGGATACTGAAATTGCTGACATTTTTGATATTGTGTGTTATACAAATAAATTGTTGTCACAAAATTAAAAGGCAGATATTTTAATATATATTATATTTTATAAATAATATATATTATTATATAAACAAAATATGGAAACCTGATTAAAATTATAATTTTCCTATTAAAACATCAGTTGTCGTTGGTAAGAAACAAAAAATTGTGAAATTAAAATTTCAATTTAAATGGTTTTTAAATTTCCCTTGGTTAGCGTATTCAAAAAGTGAGAACGGAGCATATTGCAAATATTGTGTGGCATTTGCTAAAAACGAAGCAGGCGTTAATAATCAAAAATTGGGAGCATTGGTGTTGAAAAAATACGATAATTGGAGGCATGCCCTAGAAGATTTTAAATATCATTCAAATTTAGATTATCACAAAAAATGTATGTTAGATGCAGACCATTTTTTGAACATGTTAAAAAATCCAAGTATGTTGTTGACGCCCAAATAATATGCGATGCGAATAACGCATACTAGTACTCGATAACCGGCCGTCCGACACACACACACACACACACACACACACATAGGATATCACATACTGTTTATTTATATTGTTTTATTTTGTATTTTAATGTTATGTGAATTATATAATGGTAAGATTACGCGTGAGGAAGCTTAATCAGCCACACTTGTATGTCTTCCCGTCCGTCCGCGTCGGCCGTGTAATATATTATTTTAAGATTTAGTCTTCTCTCCAGCGTCATTGTTATAGCTGCCGTACGTGCGCTAATCGCCGGTTATTATATTATATTGTGTGCGCTAATCGCATTACCTTTATACCTTCTTTTATAATTCGTATAGTTATAATTTTTTATATTTTATTAGCGCTAATTCCTACATTTTATATTATTGTAACGGCGCGAATCGCCTTTATTGTATATTATTGTAACGGCGCGAATCGCCTTTCTTTCTATTATTATTATTGTGGTGTGCGCGAATCGCCAAATGTATATTACTTGTGCTGCGCTAATCGCCACGTATCATTGTAGTTATATTATAGTTGTATAATCATATTGTCTTGCGCTAATCGCCTCATATTTTATTATATTTATTTTAGTGTTTGTGAGTGTTGTGTGCAATTTTTTATTTTATAGGTAGCGGCTGGCCAGCAGTGCTCCACGAACTGTGAGTTTTTGTTATTAGTTGAATTATTATACAATATAGTTTATTGTTAGCTGTATAATATTATATTATTATTGATATTTTTGTATTGTTGGGCCAGAAGGGCCGTAGTTAATTATTATTATTGTATTATATATTATTACCATTTAAACTGAGTTACCATACCATTTATTAGAGTTACCTATCCGTATTAGCATTTAAGAATACACACATACACACCTTACACAGGTCGGTCGGTTGTGTGAGTTGTAGCGTACGAAGCATTTGGTGACCGGGCACGGGCTATTATTGTCCGTACCCGGCCCGTACATATGTCAATCGATAAAATTATTGATACTGAAAAATCTAAACAAGTGTTACAAAATCGAAAAAATATAATGCCGATAATTGAAGCAATTATCCTGTGTGGTCGTCAAAATCTAGCACTAAGGGGACACCGCGATTTTGGAAAGATTGAAATAGACTCTTCAAACAATGAGGGTAACTTCAGAGAAATTTTACGTTATCGTGCCAAGGGTGATATTGAAATGCAAGCCTATTTGGAAGGTCCTGGAAAAATGAAGTATATTAGTCATCGAAGCCAAAATGACATGATTGATGCTTGTAATAAGGTTTTATTAAATAAAGTGGTTTCTAAAGTCAACGCGGCAAAATGCTTTTCAATTCTTGCTGACGAAACTGCTGACATTTCAGGAATCGAGCAAGTATCTTTATGCGTTAGATATATTGAACTGAATACATTGACTCTTACTGAAGAATTTTTGCAATTTATTCCAACATCTGATATGACGGGAAAGGGAATAGCCAATTTAATCTTAGAAAGTCTTAAGCAATTTGGAGTTGATACAAAATATTTACGTGGACAAGGTTATGATGGGGCAGCAGCGATGTCAGGAAAATATAACGGTGTCCAAGCTCACACAAGAGAAATATATCCAAACGCCATTTATGTGCATTGCTCTGCTCACTCGCTAAATTTGGCCGTTTCCAAATCTTGTAGTGTTCCAGAAATTCGTGATTGTTTGGGAATAATTGGGAAAATTCGTGATTTTTTTATCTTTCCAAAAAGAAAATTCATCTTAACATCAAAAATTGATAGCTCTTCACTATCTGAAACAAAAAAAAACGCTAAAAAGAAGCTGTGAGATTCGATGGATTGAGCGATATCATGCAGTTCATGAATTCTTGGAACTCTACGAATTTGTTCAAGAAGCGTTAGAAAATATTTCCATGTGGAATGACAACGATACATCAGACAAGGCAAGACGTCTAAGAAGCTGTATATTTAATGTAGAATTTATTTTGAGTTTGATAATTTTAAACAAAGGATTTGCTTTAGGCTTGGCTTTATCGAAGTGTCTTTAAACAACAAGTATTGATCTTAAAGAAGCCATGGCCTTAGCTAAAAACACAAAACAAGAACTAGAAGAGATTCGAATAAATGCTGATACTTATTTTAGGGAAATTTTTGAACAAGTAAAACTAATGACTGCACAATTTGATATTGAAATTAAGATTCCGAGGACAGCAAAACGACAGACCAACAGATGTAACATTGAAGTGGATAACGCGGAAACATATTACCGAATATCAATATTTATCCCGTATCTAGATAAATACATCATTGAGTTGGAAAAAAAATTTACAAATCACCACACTACATTGTCAAGTTTAAATTCTTTATTTAAAGAAATTGGGTATGATGAAGATTTTATTATTCTTACAAGGCAGTATAGTGAAGATCTGGAGGACGTTGGAAATCGTGAAGAGGTATTTAAAAATGAATTTAAACTTTGGCAAAGAAAACTCCAAAATTTACCGGAACTGGCTAAGTTAAAAAATGCAATGGATGCTCTTTCTGTATGTAACAGAGTTATGTTTCCAAACGTGTTCAAACTTTTGCAAATATTAGCAACTCTTCCGGTGTCGTCTGCTTCAAATGAAAGATCATTTTCTACCCTCAAGCGAATTAACACTTATTTGAGGAACTCCACATCTGAGGTATATATATTTCCATATGATAAAGTATTAGACATTAATAACTGTTGAAATATACAATTTTATTAGTACTTAATTCAAATTTAATAAACTTACTTTTTTAAAACAGGGAAGACTTAACGGCTTAGCTATGCTATCCATAAATCGTCATTACCAATAACCGCAGACGAAGTTCTTATTGAATTATCAAACAAGAAACGACGTTTGGAATTTTTGTTGTAGGATAATATTCATATGTCTATTTTTTAAGTTGTTTACATTTTTTAATAAAATTATTATTACAAAAAAAGAGTGAACTCTTTTAACAACAATGGTCTTTGTCTTTGATAAAATTATTGCATTGGGTGGAGCACTCTGATAAACATGTATAAAAATATTATTTAATCCCCCCCCCCCCATAAGACAATTGAATGTACGCCACTGGCTTTGGTACATCTGCCGTTGCTGGTCTTCGGGCTCCCTTATATATTGTGGTGAGTCTCTTGTTTACGCCGAGTTGCCGCCTTCTGGGTGAAACCAGGTGTCCTTGTAGTTGTTGTTGTAAATTCGGACACGAATTTGAGAATATGCAATAACATCTCAAATGCATCATTAGTGCACTATTATTATTGGTGCGCTTACTATCCCGACACGTGTCATGGTCATAGTAGCATCCGCATTACCCTCGACACGAGGCAAGGTCATATTAACTTAGCCTTGATATCTCGTAGATATCTTACAGATATCTCATAGCCCATAACACCTCCCCACAAAAAAAAAGGTTTTTGTCTGCAAGACAGAAATCTTTACAATTTTTTCTTAAATGCACTCAATTACACTTACAATTTCAGTTTTACATTGGTAACTTAATAATAATGTTAGTTATATCAAATTTAAATCAATTAAGAATACAATATAAAGTATGTTAGTATAGTATATATTTTTAATATATTATTATTTTTTTTTTATATTTAAATCTCCTTCACCTTGATTAATACAATTAAAATAATAAAATAAATTTGTGAATAATAATTAACATTACACACGAACGTTACGTTCTACCCACATACCAAATTAAATAACTGAATAACTAACTTAATCATAGGATATAATAGTATTTATATTTAAAATGCTTATTAATAAATTTTCGTACCGTTGCTTCTGTAACACATATAATCAGTTATTACTATTTGATATTTCCCACACAAATCTATATGACGTTTGTCAGTACATATATTTGTTATATTTTTCATTTTCAAACCTAATAAGTCATACTTTGTATTATATTCCTTAAGTGAAAAATACGTAACCAGTTTATACTCTGCTCCTATCACCTTAGTGGGACCTAAATTCTCATAATAAAAAACCTTGGATTGTTCATAAAGTACATATGTATAATATTCCGATGAATTTATTTCATTAGCACTGTTAAGTCCAACCATCATCACCAATCTTAAAGTAAAAATTATACCTTCATTATAGTACTACTTAATAACATCTAGTTATATGGTTTGTTAGTTTATTACATATAATTAATTATTATTTTTTTTTTAAACAAACTTCCTTAATCTATTCATTTATATTATAATTTTATACTTAATTAATCATTTGCTTTATCATTATAATACAGTTTTACATTATTTTTATGTACGGTAATGCCGTCGGCCACGTTGTATACGTTGTAACTATATTCTCATCTCCTATTACTTCAATTACTTCATATGGTCCTAACCATAGTGAATTAAGTTTGTTTTTATGTGCGTTATCTTTTAAAAGTACTAAACCTTTCACGTGTATATTTACAGGATTCTCATTTTTGTCATATCGCTCCTTACTTTTTACTTTGTGTTCAATTAACTTCTCTCTTGCTAATTTATGCGACACTTGCATACTCTGTTTCAAATCATATAAATAATCATCATAATTATATTGCGGCTCTGGTCCGGATTTTAATTTAATCGGTATTTCTAACGTACGACCATAAACTAACGCGTATGGTTGAAAATTAGTTGATGTATGTACCGTTGAATTATATACAAAAAATGCATATGGTAACAAATGATCCCAATTATTTAAATTCTTATCCACATAATGTCTTAAGTACTCGGCCAAAGTTCTATGTGATCTTTCGAGACCTCCATTTGTTTGTGGTCTAAAAGGACTAGTATTAACTTTATTTATTTTTAACAATTTGCAAACTTCCGTAAATGTTTTGGTAAGGAAATCCGTTCCCTGATCTGTCAATATCGTTCCCGGTATTCCATGTACACACACGAAATGTATAATAAAAGCTTCCGCGACCGTGTTTGCCTGATGATTAGGTATTGGTACTCCTAGCGTGTATTTAGATAAGTCATCTTGCATTGTTAAAATATAATTATTACTAGACAAGGTCGTTGGTAATGAACCTACAATATCTAAAAATATTTTTTTCAAATGGTTTTGAACTTGTTGATGTAATAGCCATTGGTTGCTTTACATGCCGATTTGAAATTTTTTTTTTATGTTAATAGAAATATTATATAAAGATTGCTCTGTATTACATACGGTGTATTATTAATGCTTCTAAAAGTGTGCCTATAGTTTCTTTTACATTTCTCTAGAATAAAACCATATTTCTAAAATTATTATTAACCTAATTCATAATTATATTCTACTCTATTATTTATTATTTTATATTTATTATTAACTTATCGTAAAGTCCTGTACTATTGTTTCCACTTTATTACAGGTATTCTATATTTGATCAACCTCCTTGGTATATATTATCTGATTGAAAATTACTGATATGATTATTCGTATTACAATTTCTTGTATTATTTGTTCGTTGAAAATTATTATTATTTACTCGTGAAAAATTATAATTATCTCTATTATTAGAAAAATCATTCCTGTACCTATAATTATCTCTTTCTGAATTATATTCTACTTCTTCTGCTTTTGCCAATTGCTTAGCTACCTCTAATGTCTTAGGGTTTCGTGCCTTTACAATTGTTCTTATAGGACTATTACCATCCTTTATTAATCCTTTTATAAAAATATTCAGTGTTTGTTCTTTTAAAGTTTCGTGAATTACTTTTGCTTCTGATTCCTTTTTATTAAGTGTATGTAGGTGTCTGGCTCGGAATATCAAATAAACGACACGTTAATAACGGCGGAAACACACTTTATTAAAATTATTACAATAAAGACGCGCGAGTGTCGGCGACGACGGTTCGGCAGAAGCTAAAAGCTCGTCGCCGTCGCCGACCGGGCCGTCGGCCGTGCCTTGAGGCGGCGGCCAGACCGGTTGTCCAGTCGCGTTATCGTGGACGAGAAAAGGCAGCATAACGACCGCAACATACTCCCCCCCAAGTCCGCGAAACGCGACCACCGCCCTTGACCCTATTCGCCCAAGGGGTCGGTGTCCGCCTCGTGCGTCACCTCCATCTCCTCGATCCACCGCTCCACGACTGCCAACTGCGCCTCGGGTGTGGCTGGTGGTTGGGAGGGCTGGATCGGAGGTGTGGGTGTGGGCTGGACTGGCGGCGGAGCTGGTAGCTGCACGGCTGGCTGCTGAGGCTGGAACCGCCCCCGTCTGTCCCGCACATCGTAACGCTGGTACGCCAGCGCCTCTCGGCGGGGTGGTGCCCTCCCCAGAGGTCCTGTCCGAGTCCTGGCAGTAGGCTGCGGGGTGTTAGTCCGCGTGGACCGACGTCCCTCGGCAAACCCCCTCTCGAAAAGGGCTCACGCCGTCGGGCTGGCACGGATCCGGCCGAATGAGGCGGTGGCCGCGTGTTCAGCCGACCAACCGCTCACCGTGTCCTCCGGTCCATCCCCGGAGAGCCTCCTGGCTTCTCGGAGGAGCTGCCCGGCCATGGCCCGTAGCTTCTCCACGTGGGCGGCGATCACGCCACGGGATGGCTGGTTGTTGCAGTTCGGTGGCGGGTTATTTGCGCGTTCTGCCATCTAAAACAATGTATGATTAGTTAATGTTCTCTAACGGTCCTACAGCCCGCTTCATCGCTGAGACATGTAACTTAGTAGGGTGTTTACCCTCCGTCAAGAACACTCCGGTTCCTAGTGGCTTACCCAACTTAACCGGACCTAACCATTTCGGGGCGAACCCCGCGTGAAACCGCTTCTCCGCACTTGACTGCGGATGCGCTTTGTAGTATACCCAATCCCCTACTGCCAGATTGCCTTTTCCCGGGGATTCTTGGGGTATATGGGTATTGGGGGCTTTGGGGCCGGAAACCACCGGGTGACCCCCCTCTACCACCGGAGCATCATCCTGTTCCGCCGGAGAATCTTCGGTTCCCACCGAAGGGTTCTGATGTGCTCCGGACAACTCCGGACCATTGTTGCCGTCGTCCGGTGACTCTTCAGCCAACTCAAGCTGCTAGTCTCCGGGGGCCTTGATCTCCCGACCAAACATCATTTTGGCCGGCGTTTGTCCGGTGTTTCGGTTTTCTCTGTTTCTTACGGAGAACAACACGTGTGGCAGGTAGACATCCCACAGATGATGAGGCTTATCAACAAGTAAGGTTCGTAACCCTTTCTTCAACTCTTGATTCTGCCTTTCTACCGGGTTGGCACGTGGGTGGGTCCAATCTTCCACTCCCCACTTCTTGAGTGCCTCTCCCATTGCCTTGGACACGAACTGCGGGCCATTATCTGACAATAATGCCCTCGGGTATCCGAACCGTGGGAACAACTCCCGTTCGAATGTATCCACAATCGCTTTGGTCGTCGCCTTTCCTAAAGGGTAGGCCTCTACCCAGCGACTGTAGCAGTCTGTTACTACCAAAATCGACGTCTTACCCCGCTGCGTCCGTGGGTACGGACCCATAAGATCGATGCTCAGTACCTCCCAAGGTTGACGTGGGACCCTGGTGCACATCCGATCTTCAGGTTTACGATTCAGTGGTTTTACCCGAGCACAGACGTCGCATGCCCGCACGTAGTTACGCACTGCTTCACGCATACCGGCCCATAAGAAACGACTCTTTATGCTGCGGTACGTTTCTTTCCACCCTGGGTGATTCGCTGTATCGTGGTCGTGAAACCTTTGCAGCAGAATTTGGGCCTTGTCAGCTGGGACGACCACCCCCTCTTCACCATTCGCGATGGATCGAGGGTGGCGGTGCAACACCTTGTCCCGCATGACGTACAGCTTCGGCAGACGCCCGAACCTTGCACCGTCTCCGGAGAGTTTGGCAACTATCTCCCGTATGTTCGGGTCGTTCTGTTGCCACTCTCGGACATCTTGCAATGTGACGTTTTCGTCATCCCTCTTCGGATGGATCGCACCACACTGGGTGACACCCACTCCGGGTCCTCCGACCACGCCGGACAGATCACCGAAGACTCCGAACATTTCTCCGGACACTCCCGGCCGAATCACAGGGGGGTCGTGGATATTATTCTCCAACGATTCTTCGTCCACTGTATTCGGTCCCGCCGGACAACGGGATAGCGCGTCGGCTGCTTCATTTTCTACTCCGGGCACGTGCCGGATTTCGAAATCGAAAGCCCCGAGTTGTAACGCCCATAGCGTTAGTTTGCTGTTGGTACAGCGAGCTTGATGTAACCATTGGAGTGCCGCGTTATCTGTAAATAACATAAACTTACCAGACTCAAGATACGGCCTGAACCTGTCAACCGACTAAACTATGGCTAGACATTCGCGTTCGACTGCCGAGTATCTTCCCTGAGCTGGATTGAGTTTTTTGCTGGCATAGGATATGATTTTCCTGTCGCCACTCTCCCCCCGCTGGAAGAGCACGGCACCAACTCCGACTTCGCTTGCGTCGGTCTGTAGATTGAATGGCTTACCCGGAAGAGGAGGGCAGAGCCGTGGTGCGGACACCAAAGACTCCTTCAACTTCCGGAACGCCTATTGCTCAATTTCTGACCAACGCCATTTGGTCCCTTTGGCCAACAGACTCGTGCGCGGTGCTGTGATCTCGGCATAGTGTGGCACGAACTGGCTGTACCAACCACAAACGCCTAACACGCTCAACACGTCTTTTGTCTTCTTTGGAACCGGTAACTCCTGAATCGCCGTCAATTTCTCCGGTTCCCGGTCTATTCCTTTACCGTCCACGACGTGACCTAGGAATTTGATCTGTGCCACCCCGAATATACATTTTTTGGGTTGGCACGTTAGACCGTAAGACTGGAGTCGCTCCAAGACTCTCTGCAAGTGGTTTAGATGTTGATCGGGACTATCAGAGTATACCACAATATCATCCAAATAAACCAACACAAATTTACCAACTAACCCACGGAAGACTTCGCTTACCAAGCGACAGAATGTGGCTGGGGCGTTATTAAGTCCAAAAGGCATTACCCTAAACTGGAATAATCCTCTTTGGGTCCTAAACGCCGTCAGTGGACGTGTCTCTGCGGAGATACCCACTTGCCAATACCCTGATTTCAGATCCATGGTGCTGTAAAATTTCGCTGGTCCATTCCTCGGACCATGTCATGGAGGTCCGGCATTGGGTTAGCATCCGACTCCGTCTGCATGTTCAGACGGCGATAGTCAACGCAAAATCTGCGAGAACCATCCTTTTTCTTCACGAGTACTACCGGTGCAGCCCATGGAGATATGCTAGGTTCAACAAACCCCTGTTCCTCCATGTCTCGCACCATTTCGGCAATTACCTCGTTTTTCTCTCGGGAGTACCCTTAAGCATTTAGAGCCACCGGATTTGGATCCTTGAGACGGATCTGGTGCTCTATAACCCGAGTTCTGCCTACCTCTCCGGAGAAAACCTCCGGATATTGGCATAAGACTTTTTTGACCCGCGTACCGTACTCTCCCTTCGGTAAAATTGCGGTCGTTAAGTCCACTCCTACGGTGACCGGAGTTACTGGATTTCTCCAACTCACGGAAACCCGTCTTTCTTTCCCCAAATGGATTATGCAACCACTATAGTCCCAAGCGACTTGTTGCTCCACGAGGAAATCGTGGCCCAGGAAGACATCTCCTATGAGATCGTCTAACACTGCTGCCCTGAAGCTTACTTCCAGATCCACTATTCGGGCCCGAAATTCGGAAAACTCCGTAATTTCTCGGGTCCGACCGTCCGCCATCCGGACAATCTCCGGTTCTTCGGTAAAACTTCGGCCAAACTTCTTTGCCACCCACGGTTTGACATAAGTCCTCGCCGCCTGGGAGTCCAATAGCGCTACTACTGCCCCGAGTGCAAATTCAAGTTCTATGGCCGGTACCGGAACATCCGATACCCTAGTTTTCCCCGTTGACACCGTTGCAATGGCTGGAGACTCAAACGCTTCAGTCCGCAGATCCGAAAAGCGTTGCCGCAACTCAAACTTTGAGTCCGTATCTGAGTCTCTCCTTTTGCACATCTTCCGTGGATAAGGAACTATTTCTTCGGGAAAATCTTCGGATGTGACCGGACAAATTAACAACTGCTGTGTTAACCTATTTTTATTATTATTATTGTTCCGCATCACTTGAAATGCTGTTCGCGACATTTTTATCGGAAGGATAACTCACCTTGGTGATATCTTCACATTTGTCCGAAATATTTTCAATCCTGCTCGATTTTCCATACCTCTTGTCCGGGTGGTTCGACCACCTCTCCGTCGATTTGCCATTTGCCCGACTTATTGTCACGAACTGTGGTTCCTTTTCCGGAACATCGCTTTCAATGAGTTTTCTCGGGTGGCTACGGCGTTTTCTCCGGTGTTTCCCCGGAGGCTCGACGGTTTTCACCGGACAACTTCTCACTCCGGACGTCCATTTCGAGTAACCGAAGTTTTCCTCCGGAGGATTTCCGTTCTTACCGGTTTTCTCCGGTCCAGAACTATATTATTATTATGGTAAATACTGATAATAATGTCATATTTTTTTATCATAACTTATAATTTATAAATGTATAATAGCCAAAAGGTTTAAATAACATAAAAATAGTAAATTCAAGCACCAAATATTTCTTAAATTACATCAATAACAATGCAGAATAACAATAAGTAATGAGTATGCAAGTATATAATATTATAATCTTAGTAGGGTTGCCACTTAAGTTTAAAATTCTAAATAGTTGAAAAACTATACTAATACTTACAATTTTAACAATTTACAGTAACTTTCTGTTTCAGTTTGATCATTTAAGTAACTATTAAAAATAAAATAATAATATAAATATTATAACAATATTTATGCTTAGTTATAAGACTTAGTTAAAATTATTTATTATTATTAAAACACCTGCAGCATAACAACATTTAAAATGTGTTGTCGCTAAGCCGGTTTCTCCTGGGAACTAAAATCTGTGAACCACTGCTAAACAACCTCTCAACAGGGGCAGATGATGGTAAGGTTGTATTATATTTTAAAAAAACTTTTTTAACAATTGGAAAATTATTTAAAATGTCTAGTTCTTTTTTTTTTTGTATCCAAAAACGAAAGTGCTTGAACACTAGCAAGATTTGTATTTTTAGGAGTATTAACTGAGTTTTGAAAAGAAATATGATTTTGATCAAGTGAACCATCCGTATCTCCACTAAGAATTTGATAAAATTCGTGGTCACTGTTTTCATTGTCATCAGAACCATTTTCATCAGTTCTATTTTCAATTGAGTATTCTAAATTACATTCAGTTATAAATAATTGTTTGCACACAGTTAAATATCTGACTGGCACCCAAGATAGTTTAAATTTTGGAAGACTTATGGCTGACAAAATAAATGGTTTACTTTTAGTATGTGTTAAATCAAAAATGTACTTAAATCGTTCTTCAAGACTTTTAATAATTGAAAAAACCAATGGTTTACAATAGATTAAATGAGTCGATTGAATTAATTTAAGTCTCAGAGCAATAATAGTAGGGGCGACATAACCTAAAAAACAACTTTTTTCCCCTTGCATTAGGTCAAGAGATGTTGCCAAAGGCTCCACGATCAGACAATATTCATCTAGAAATGCCCACTCAGATTGTTTTAATTTATTTAATTTTAACTCTTCAAATGCAACTAACAACTTTTCTTTATTAGCGACCACTTTTTTTACTGCAAAATACATTGAATTCCAGCGTGTAATAATAGGTACAGGGAACTTTAAATTACAGATCTCATATATTTTGTCAGAAGCGACCAAATTTCTGCTAAGAATGTTCCAAAATGCATTTAATTTAACAAACACAGATTTTGAAATTTTCTGATAAATTGAGTCAGAAATTTTAGCTACATCACTAGTAGCAATTAAACTAAGAGTATGAGCAGTGCAGGTTAGATGTTCAGGTAAACAAAAATCATCATCGTCGTCATTACATTCAATATTTTCAGAATTTGAAAATAATGTTGATATTTCTACAATTTCAACATCTGCATTATCAACCTCACTGCCAGAGTCACTTATTTCAACATTAGATTCATCATCACTACTTTTGAACCAATTGTCATTAGAACTTTGAGCACTAAACTGACTTTTATTTGGGGTTTCTGAATGAATGGAAAATGTTTTGAACGCTTTCCGAAATTTGAAGCATTATCGGTCACAGTATGCGATATTTTGGAATTGTTAATTTTAAAAGATTTGGTGATTTCATTCATAACCTGTGCTATATTCATGTAAGTATGATTGCCCTTTATGCGCCTACAACCAAAAACATACGAGTACCTGCTATAAGTATTTTCG
Organism: Aphis gossypii; assembly: GCF_020184175.1. Taxonomy (NCBI): domain Eukaryota; kingdom Metazoa; phylum Arthropoda; class Insecta; order Hemiptera; family Aphididae; genus Aphis; species Aphis gossypii. Next base: position 190,520 of record NC_065532.1, read on the forward strand.
TCGAGAAAGTGGCAAGTCATACCTAAATAACTTTTATTGTTACTAGACCATATGTCTGCTGTTGTACAAATAAATGATACTTTTGATATTAAATCAGTTAACATAGTGTTGCGTCCCGACTAGGTCGATTCATGCATCAACGTACAAAATGAATACGTCGTGTTGTTCAAGTATAAGTTAATTGTTTATTAAAATAAGTCTTGCACGAATACAAATATTATAAGCTTAATGTAGAATATATAAAATAAGATGGTGAGTGGTGTTACGACCTGCCTCAGAAGCTGATATCAAAATGACTTGAGTGGTGTTACGACCGGCCTCTGAGTGTCATAGATATCCCTATTCGTTGGTTATACAGTAACCGTCTGTCGAGCTCTTGTCTCGATCCCTCTTATATATGATTTCTTACAAGAGTGGGCGGTGACTTCGTCATACGAGGGGTCCCGGAACGAATGCTTGTGTATTCTTACCCATGATTCTTATCGAATCGTTAAGACACCGAGTTTCGACTTTTGCAAAGAGACGTGTGAATTTACTTTAATTGTCAAATTATTATATTAATATAATATTCTACTCTCTCGTGTCCTGTACTCGTGTGCCTGTGGTATTAATTTTACAAGTTAGAAAATTTGACATTGTATGATCTTATGCATATAAAATAATCGATACGGACAGTATAGGTCCGTAACAATAGTCACATAAGAAGTATAACTTAATTTTAACAATTTACTCAAATCTTTTGTATCAGGGAGTAATGCTGTATCTGTTATTCCAGTAAGGCCCGTTATCAATCTTCTAAATGCTGGTTTTTGGCAAGTTACCAATGGTCTCATTTCTTGAACTACATAATCAAAGACCAAGTTGTTGATCTAAAAGCAAATCATTTTAGGTGATTAAAACACTTGATCAATACAATTTTAAAGGCAATAGTTGAATTAACTAGAATTAACTTAAATTAAATCAATTTATTATAAAGACAGATAAGTATCAATTGACAATTATTATTTATTACTCTTTTAAAGATATTTTGGAACAGTAAATAGTAATTAAATATTTGAAAAACAATTAACACTTAAAAACCTATGCACCTAATGTAAAAATAATCTTGAACTCTTTTTTACATTTCACAAGTGGTGAAATTTGAATAAGCGGTTTATGATAAAGATCACTCTGTATTATAATATAAATCAAACTTACTGTTTGTTTTGATATTTGCCTTTGTTGTGTGTACTGCGGTATTTTTTGTTGTTGGCTTCCAGAATATGATGGCTGTATATCTTTAAAGTCTACAACATTAATACTATAATTAATATACTACTAATTTTTTAGGCTCGTCATTAATGCAAGTAAATTATTTATGTTACATTATAAAATATAGGTAATAATATTTAATTTATTAAATAAGTAGGACAGGTATTAAAACAAAAAATCTTTTTCTTTTATAATAATTATAAACATAATATAATATAATATATAATATTATAATATAACCTGGGTCCTACTTGTTCATACACAATTATATTATATTATTATATATCATGTATACAGTATACTTAAGGTGCTATTATACTACATCCGTTCTCCACATGAACCGTGTAGTTAACATTATATATAAACATATTCTATAGTAATTTCCATAAAGATAAAAAAAAAAGTTTGTATTTACTCACTTGAACTAGCATTATTAATTTTCTTTTTTTCATCTTTTCTTATTTTCAATTTGGATAATATTGATGAATGCTTCTTCTAAAATATAATAATTAATAGGTTGGGTATTAGATAACATACAAATTTAAAATCAACTTAATTTACACAAAATATATTTAGTATCTAGGTACATACCTTAATATGACTTAGAAAATTGCCAGTAGAATTTATTTGACCGTTTATTGGTTTTTTACACAATTGGCATTCAGCTATTAATTTATCGTCAACACATGAAGTAATTTTATAATAATTACCATCAAACAAGTAATGCTTTGATAATTTTACAGTAACAGATGATGCAGCTGACACATTATTTTCTTCAACATCAATCAAACCAGACTTAATAGCACTAGGTTCTTCAATAGTCTCTTCAACAGGTTCATAGATTATAGTTGATTTTTTATTTTTTTTTGTGGATAAAGAATTTTTCGAAACATCAAACATCGGTGTCAAAAAACGCTTCATATTAAAATTATTATAGGTATATAATTTAAATAGGTAGTTAATTTAATAAAAACTGTGTAGTAAAAACAACTTGCAAAAAACTAAAAAGTACGAAATACGAAATACGATATGCTAAATATACGATCATCACTCGTTCTCAACGATACTGCATGACCATAGACAAGTATAAAAACTAAGAAGTATTAAGAACACTTGACTGACGACTAGGTATAACGACTATCATGATAAAAATAACAAAGGAAATAATTATTAATGGATTACAAAAATAGACTATTTTCAGAAACCACTGCGTGCCCGAGTAGTCCAATGTGGCGGAGTAATGTCGGCGTGAATTATATATATATATATTATATATTAGCTTATCAGTTATCGCCTATGTGACTAGTTAATAATTGTTGTGGTACAATTATTGTATAAATAATATACGACTAGAAAATCCTGAGGATGAATATAATATTACATAATATTACTAACTTAACCAAAAATAATCCATTAACTATTAACTAATATACGAATTACGATTTACGATTATTAAAACAAAATATAAGAATAAAAAATACTATAATCTCAGCAAAAATACAGACATTATCTAGATAAGTAAAAAATGTATCTTAGATATTAATTAGATAACTTGGCATTATTTATCTAGATAAGATAAAAGATGACTAAAAATCTATCTAGATAATTTATCTAGATAAGTCCCAACACTGCCCGTCAGTTACCCCAAACCGTAATGATCTTGGATCCATGTTTTCCTTAGACCTAATATACTCCTCTAGTGCTAGGATTTTATCGGCCTTGGACCCCCCGGTCTCAATACCACGTATCGACAATTCTCGGTTAATTTCTACAATATTTAACTCACTAATGCCTTTCGTAACCATTGTGGAGCTTAAATTTAATTTCTATTATCTATCTAATGAAATTACGATGGATACGAAATTACGTAACTCGGGCTATCGCTGGTAGAGATATGTACTTTCTAATCTATTAATAGCCAAAACTAAGTTTAGCTTAGTAGGAATTACGCTAAATTATGCAAATTTTGCCAAAATGTACCACCATAGATTGGACAAGCCCTTAATATTTTATTCAAAATAAAAAATATAAATAATTTGAATAAAACTATTTAAGAACCGGTATGATCAGGACACCTATTGTAGGTTCTTTTACCCCGATATGTGCTAATTTACTTTAATTTACGTAAAATTATTTTTATTAAAATTAGCACTTACCTTACTCCTTTTCCGACTGCGCCAATGTAGGTGTCTGGCTCGGAATATCAAATAAACGACACGTAAATAACGGCGGAAACATACTTTATTAAAATTATTACAACAAAGACGCGCGAGTGTCGGCGTCGACGGTTCGGCAGAAGCTAAAAGCTCGTCGCCGCCGCCGACCGGGCCGTCGGCCGTGCCTTGAGGCGGCGGCCAGACCGGTTGTCCAGTCGCGTTATCGCGGACGAGAAAAGGCAGCCGCGGTCGTTGCGATAACGACCGCGACATGTACACGCAGCACATAATTTATAATACAATTTTTCTACTCTATGGCAATAATCATTGACGTTTTCATCATAACACATTTTAATGGAATTTAATTGTATCTGCAAACTTGAAGCGGTTGTCGTATCTTCAAAAGCATCTGATAAATAATTCTTAATGTATACCCATTTAGTAACATTTTTATATTTTATCATTTCTAATGCTCTACCGGATAACCTAGTTGTTATATATTTAACTAAAGTTGGTGAATATTTATCTTCAACTGAATTTACTGCCATATCACATGCATTTATGAACGGATAGATATCGTCTTCTCCCGTACACATAGGTATAAGCTTAAATGCTTCCTCTAATTTTATGGTAACCATTTTCTTTACACGCGGTTTTCTCCCGAGAGTTAACTCAGTATGTTCAAAATCGTCCGTAACCTTGCTACGTGTAACCTTTTTATTGTCTAAACTTAAACTTCTCACTAAGCTGTGCTTTATTTTCGCGCTCTGGCGTTCACTTGGGCTACTAAATAGACTAGGGCGTTCTTTCGGGCTTTCAGTAGGGCTAAGGCTTTTACTAAGGCTAGGGCTTTTACTAGGGCTTCCCAAATCAATCAACTGTTGGGTTTTATTTAATACTTCTAAACTCAAATCTGGAGTTTCTAAAGACGTCTTATTCGATGGATTATCTACTTCCAAAGGAGATGTACCTGTGTTCTCCATAAATTGCTTTCACACTAATTTGATACGTTTTACAATCAACTATAATAATATAATTCAATAATATATATCAATAATATATGCCCTTTAATAATTCTCAATAATTCAACAATATGCCCTCAATAATAATATAATAATTCAATAATAACTCAAATAACTCAATTTGCTCTTAATAATAATATAATAATTCAATATTTCTCAATAATAATTCAAATAAATCAATTGCCCTTTAATAATCAAAAAAAATTCCTAAATAGTTTTTTACGACCTACTTAAATATATTCAGTTACTTAAATGATACTTCTTAGGTTTTATATTTTTGTAACATATATCCGTGTAATAATTTAATTAACTATTCACTCACAATAATGCGATGTTCGTTGATGTTGTCATCCTGTCTGATACTTTCTGCAGCGTTGAATTCAATGGTCTTCTCTTCTGGAGTTATCAACGAGAAAGAATGATCAAGTCTTCCTTGTTAATGGTAGCCTTTGACGGTTTGCCTCCTTGAAAAGTGAATCCTACCGACAGCGCCAAATTGTTGCGTGCCAGTATCAGATTTGAATCCAAATGGTTAATTTGAATGAAAGTTAAACCTAATAACGAAATATGTCTTTATTGCATATAAATAAAATACATGTAACAAACAAAATAAGTGGCTAAGTGTCGTGAAAGTGCTCAGTTGTTGATAGCTTTGGTACATCTGCCGTTGCTGGTCTTCGGGCTCCCTTATATATTGTGGTGCGTCTCTTGTTTACGCCGAGTTGGCGCCTTCTGGGAGAAACCAGGTGTCCTTGTAGGTTGTTGCAAATTCGGACACAAATTTGAGAATGTGCAATAACATCTCAAATGCATCATTAGTGCACTGTAATTATTGGTGCGCTTACTATCCCAACACGTGTCATGGTCATAGTAGCATCCGCATTACCCTCGACACGAGGCATGGTCATACTAACTTAGCCTTGATATCTCGTAGATATCTTACAGATATCTCATAGCCCATAACAACCTTCCTTCGCGAAAACCAACATACCTCTGTATGGAACAACAAGACATCAAATTTTCCTCCCTGTTCATTACATAAGTCCTTAAATATTCTTGTATTTGTCGCACTGCTTCGGATGTAGTTAACAATTTTCACTACACGAGTAAATGTGTCCATTATATCAGATGGAAGAGTTTTCATTGCCAAAACATAACGGTGAATAATGCAGTGGCTGAATAATGCAAACGGAGCAACCACTTTCGGTAATGTTTGGAAACCAGAACGAATGCCCAACATTGCTGGTGCTCCATCTGTACAGACACCTATTAACTTCGACTACTGCAGATTCTTTTCATCGATAAAATGTTTCACTGTTTGAAAAACATCTTCCCCGCGTGTAGTAGTGCTCAGTGATTCTGAGAATAAGTATTCTTCTTTTAAGTCATCGCCTTTTATGTATCGAACACAGACAAGTAGCTGGGAACAAGATGCAACATCGGTCGACTCATCTAACTGTAAGGCGAAGAAAGAACTTGACTTTATTTCATTAAGCACTGTGTCCAAAATATTCTTGCTCATATCCTCGATACGATTTTTAATAGTGTTGTTAGAAAGTGATATCTTATTGGTCTTTTCAACATGTTGCTCTCCAAGAACAAGTTTTACTGCATCTAGTATACAAGGTTTAATGAGATTTTCTCCAATTGTATGAGGTTTCTTGTTTTTCGCGATTCGAAGAGCGATTCAATACAAAGCTTCAAGACCAGCTTCAGTTGACTGAAAAAAATAGCCGGATGAATCCATAGGTGCATTTTTTAACGCATCTTCTTTACGTTTGAAAAATGCAATATCTTTTTCTGCAAACTGAGAATGACTTTTCTCAAAATGTTCTTTTAATTTGCTTGGTTTCATACTTTCTATTGTGAGAACTTTGTTGCACAGAACACATTGAGGCTTCTCAACACTTTGTAACGAACACGCATATAGCGCATGTATGTATCGCTACGCACCGCCACGGATATCGCACAGTTTACCCTAATTACGCTAAAAGGCGATAATAGATAGCGCACGCGAGATAACCAGTTTCAACATCCGATCGTTTCCCCGTCGATTTTTCAGTTAATTAACATTAAAATATATTTATGTATACGAGTAATTGATTAATCACCTATAACATCAGTACAACATAAATATATCCGAACCATTCAACAACCCAGATAGTGAATTGCAATATATACGGTAGTCGAAATCAGCCATGTTACTACGGTCGTCAAGGCATAAACACGCAGAAAAGGGGAACTGCCGTCACCGAAAAATACATTCCGCGGTACAGTTCAACAGCTGTGGGTATAGGTAACACTATACTGTCCAACTGTTTGAGCTGTACTAGCACGCCGACGCCGACGTGAAGTGCCGCCGCCGAGAAGGAGACCCGCCCGTAACAGTCGTGGGTAGAGACATAGGTCTGTACTGGCCGACTAGCCCGCTCCGTGTACCTCCGCCCGCCTTCAACCACACCGACGCCGACGGGAAGTGCCGCAGCTGACTCCGTACACCCTCCCGCCTTCAACCACACGCCGCCGACGAAAAGTACCGCAGCTGATCCCGTACGCCGCCGCCGTTCATAAACAAACTGCTATCGGAATCAGTGCAGCCAACTGAATCTATTATCATTATCAAGCTATCTGCATTCATCGTTCCTAGACGCGATTATCATGTGAGTTTTACATATCAATACTCCGCGATAAACTGATAATCGAATAACTGTTAATATTGTATTCCATTGTATAACAAAATTGTAACGTTTTATGTTCAAATGTATTATAAGATCATAATGTTTATATTATATTCAATTATATTACAAAGGCATAGTACTTTATTTTACATTCAACTATACTAATTATAATTAATTAATTTATATTAATATCAATTCAAATTGTAACGGATTCAATTATAATTAAATAACTCGTAATATATGATATTATGTAAAAAATATATATTTATGTTAATGAACTACAAATACAATAATCACGGTTCATTACATTTGGCGCCCAACTACGAGAGCTCGATAGACACGTAAAACAAGATACTACATACTACATCTATAAACAGCTACCTTAATTTATTCAAATGGCTCCAAGGAAGAAGTATGAAGATGAACTAACAGAAAGGATGGAGGCATTAGAAAATTTTTTCAAAAAGAAGTTAAAGAAAGTCGAAGAAAAAAACGAACAAGAAAAGGAAGAGTGGTAAAATAAAATATAACGAAAAATTAGCAAAAATAAAAAAAGAACATGAACAAGATATGAAGGATATGAAAGAACAAATCAATGGAATGCAGAAAAAATTAGACAATTCCACTAACGAGTATAAACAAACAGCAAGAAATTCGAACATTGAGATTTCAAAACCTACATTCTATGGGAACGATAGAGACATACACCCGGTAGATTTTCTGAGCAAAGTCAACGACTATTTTAAAGTTAAACAAATTACCAGAGAAGAAAAAATGTTAGTAATTGGTGATTGTTTAAAAGGATCGGCAAGTAATTGGCTATCCACAATGAAGTTTCAAATACGAGATTATACTGACTTTCGGGACGCATTCATTGAAGAATTCTGGTCAAGAGAAATACAGATACAGATGTTAAGCAAATGCCACAACATAAATCAAATACCGAATAATGTCAGTTATAGAGAACATTTCGCGCAGTGGGCTACAAGACTTCAACACTTACAAGTACCACAACTATCCGAAGAAGAAATACTGCGTAACATTGCGAATCATTACCCGAAATACTTAAGAGCTATGTTAATATCCTTACCGGAACAAAAAATTAACGCCGCAATGAAATTATTGAGCACAGAAGAACATCACAGAGAAAACAATGATCAGTCACCACCACATAATGATAACTACAACGAACAGAGACCACCACCAAGGAATAACAACTGGAATGGATCCAGACCACCAGTAAGAAACAATCATTGGAATGGTCCAAGGAACAATCGGGCTAACGTACGATCAAATCAACAATCAAATACAGTAGATAACCAACAATCCGAACAAATTAATCAGATTCAATATGAAGTTGGAGAAACACACAGTAATGAAGAAAAAAATAAAATGGGAGAGCCAGAGGTAACAAATCACGCAGTGAATACTATACCCACAAATAAGAAATCGGTCAGCCCGTACCTACAGTGCTATATCGAAGGGGAGCCGATACAGTTATTAATTGATACAGGAGCCACCATAAGTGTACTTACAAAAGAAGTCGTCGATATATTGTTAAGGAAGAACCCAGCTATACCAGTATTACCGGTGAGTGGCGTGCAGATAAGTAATGCAGTAGGGAAAAGAATCTGCAAAATTTCGAAACAAGTTTATTGTGCTTGCCGTATTGGTAACGCGAACATTTTTGCAAACTTCATACAAATAGAAAACTTAAATGAAAAAGGAATAATTGGTGCAGACGTACTCAACCAATATCAAGCGCAAGTCGATTTCCAAAATAAAGAAATCCATTGGACAATAGATAACAAATACATACCACTCAATTTGCAAACACCATACCTAAACAATTGAATGAAAATGAACAAATAAAGGATATAGAAACTGTTGAAGAATCTATTGACAAGGCATCACTTAAGGAACACGAAGCGGAAGAATTTGACAGTCTACTCAAAAAATATGAACATTTATTTTCCGACAGTCCAGCTAAAATTAGGGGACACGAGTGTCAAATAAAAATTACTCCAGGTGACCCTATTTACCAACGTCCATACCCAGTACCAATGTCCAAACTAGAAAAAATAGATCGAGAAATACAAAGGATGCTGGAATTAGGAATAATTGAACAATCAACATCACCATGGTCTTCGCCCATAGTAGGTGTGGAAAAAAGAACGGGGAAATAAGACTATGTTTAGACGCACGAAAGATAAACACACGCATAATACCAGACCGAGATTGTCCACCAAACATTGATGACATATTAACAAAGTTTCAAGGAGCCAAGTATCTCAGTTCCATAGACCTCACGGCAGGATACTGGCAATGCTCACTCAAAAGGGAATGCAGGGAAGTTACAGCGTTCCTATATAGGGGACGGAATTATCAGTTTCAAGTACTGCCATTCGGGCTAATCAATTCGGTTGCCGAGTTCCAAAAAATGATGGATAAAGTGCTTGGACCAGAAGTACTTCAATTCACCGCAGTATATGTTGATGACATACACGTAGCATCTACCACCTTCAGGGAACACATACAATGACTGAAAACTATCTTTCAACGTTTCAACCAGTTTAATGTAAAAATCAACCTAGGAAAATCTCATTTTTTACGAAATAGCATAATCTTCTTAGGACTCGTTATATCGGAGAAAGGAATCACCATGGATCCAGAGAAGGTTCGCACTATACAAAATTTCCAACCACCACAAAACAAAAAACAAGTTCAGTCGTTCTTGGGATTTATCAATTTTTACAGGCGATACATCAGGGACTTGTCGAAATATACTGAAGTACTGAGCAGACTCACCAGAAAGGGAAGTGAATGGATCTGGAAAAAAGAACAACAGGAAGCATTTGAACAAATAAAAAAACACTTTTTAGAAGACATCATCGTGGAATATCCCGATTACAAACAAGACTTCTACTTGTCCACGGACGCGTCACGGACACATATCGGTGCTGAACTATATCAAATCAATGAACAGGGACAACATCGAACGTTGGGATTCATAAGCAGAACATTAAAACCACCAGAGCGTCAATATTATACTACGGAATTGGAGCTTCTCGCTATTGTATTTGGATGTCAAAAATATCGCAATTACATTTTAGGATACCCAATACACATACTAACAGACCATAAGGTACTGACGTTTCTGAACAGCTGCCAATTATTAAATGACAGATTAATGAGATGGTCCATCAAGCTACAGGAATATAACTTACAGATAACACACATAGCAGGAAAGGATAATATCGGAGCAGATACCCTAACAAGATATCCTCAAGAACCAGGGAATACGGAATGCAATGCTCACACAGATATATGTATCCATAGAATCGTATGGGAACAATACAGCAAGTCGTTAACACAAAAAATTTTCCAACCTTCACGAACTGCAAAACCAGGACAAACACATCCAATCAATTAAGGAGAGAATCGCTCGGAAGCAAAGTAAGGATTACTGCGTATATCAAATTTTACTATTTTATGTAGACAAATTCAGAAAACACCGGGTAATGATACCAGCAGTGATAGCAAAAGTCCTTATATCAGAGACACACGAATTGTATGGACATTTTGGTGCATCAAAAACATACAACCTTCTCAGACAAAATTACCAACTACATCACATGTACAAAGAAGTGAAAAGTATTACCAAGAGTTGTGAACTATGTCAGAAGAGCAAAGTACCTACGCATAATTCCAGGGGACCGTTTATAGCACAGGTACCGGAAGGACCACGAGAAGTTTTATCCTTGGATCTGATAGGACCACTTCCCAAAGGGAGACTAGGGTCTCAATACATTCTAGTATTATTGGATATATTCACCAAACACCTACAATTATACGATATACGGAAGGCTACCGCAGATATAATTCTAAACAGAATAAAGAAGCATTATTTACCTAAATACGGTCCTATTAAAAGAATACTGACCGATAACGGGACACAGTTTCACAGCACTAAGTGGAGAGAACAGTTAAAACAGCTGGGAATTAAAGCGTCAGTTACAACCACATACCATCCTGAAGGTAATCCGGTTGAGAGAGCTAACCGCGAAATTGGTCGGATATTACGTACTTACTGTCATAGGAACCATACTAATTGGGTGCAGTATCTACCGAAGATAGAATACTGGATGAATAATACTACACATAGTTCTACTGGTTTTACTCCACAAGAGTTAGTGGACGGAAACAAAATCACACTAACGCTGAACAGTTTGATCAACTTCCCAGAAGCACCCAAGCCTCAAGAACAGACAGTAATGCTAGAAATGGCTCATAGGAAACTGAAGAAGACTGCCAACCAAAGATGCGAATACCATAACAGGAATAAGACATTTATTCAATACAAGGAAGGACAACAGGTATTAATAAAATTACACAAGCTTTCATCCGCATCAGAAAGAGAAATAAAAAAAATGTTTTTATTATATCATGGTCCCTACGTCGTCAAAGAAGTACGAAGTAACAACACCGTTGTCATTACTGGAAATGATGGAAAATCATCAACACACAATATGGCAAATATCAAACCCTTTATTCCCCCAGATCCGGGAAAAGGTCAGTACTTAATGTAATCCCAAATGAATGTTATGTGTAATGTTGTCCATGTAGTAGTTGTAGTTACGTGTTCGGTGGCCGGAAATGTGTAAATGTAAATATAGAATAGTATCAAATCCACCATTTAATCTTCCGCAGAATCCCAGAACAGTATCCAACATGGACAAATTACAACGTCATAAACACAGGCTTCGTCGTCTTATGGTCACACTATTCGGAGAGTATCATTTAAGTAGCGACGAAGAAACAGAACTACCACCCAATCAAATCAACGACATAAGCTTAACACACATACATTATCCCAATCAACGAGAATATGCCAAAGCCCAAGCACGGTACCAACGCCAGCAGGAAGCTTCGGTAACCAAATATAAAACCATACCAGACATAATTTTAAAAAATCAGGTCGTGATGGTCAATAAAGAAGGGGAGACCAATCAACTCGCAGAAGAAGAAATAGTCACAAACGAAGAAGAAGTAGTAGCAGCAGCAGAAGAGATACTGAGAAGACTACCACCTCAACATCTCCCAATGATTATTCAAGAACGCAGAACAAAGGCAGAAGAAGAAAAACAACGTAACAACACACAAGAGATACCCATTCCAGTAACCGTTAAACCCAGCACATCGACATCAACGGTGCCAAGCAAAAGGCAGTTGAAACGTTTGAGATTCAGAAATTTAAGACACGGGTCATCTAAGAAGGACTAAAAAAGTCATGTCAAACGCCACCAGCATCATTTTTTTTTTTACAAATAGTTTTCATTCATCAAAATTTGCGTCAAAATAATTTTTTTTTTATATATATATCTGGATCGTTATTTTATTTTTTCACAAATTAATCTAAATAAAAAAAGGGACTATGTAACGAACACGCATATAGCGCATGTATGTATCGCTACGCACCGCCACGGATATCGCACAGTTTACCCTAATTACGCTAAAAGGCGATAATAGATAGCGCACGCGAGATAACCAGTTTCAACATCCGATCGTTTCCCCGTCGATTTTTCAGTTAATTAACATTAAAATATATTTATGTATACGAGTAATTGATTAATCGCCTATAACATCAGTACAACATAAATATATCCGAACCATTCAACAACCCAGATAGTGAATTGCAATATATACGGTTGTCGAAATCAGCCATGTTACTACGGTCGTCAAGGCATAAACACGCAGAAAAGGGGAACTGCCGTCACCGAAAAATACATTCCGCGGTACAGTTCAACAGCTGTGGGTATAGGTAACACTATACTGTCCAACTGTTTGAGCTGTACTAGCACGCCGACGCCGACGTGAAGTGCCGCCGGCGAGAAGGAGACCCGCCCGTAACAGTCGTGGGTAGAGATAGGTCTGTACTGGCCGACTAGCCCGCTCCGTGTACCTCCGCCCGCCTTCAACCACACCGACGCCCGACGGAAGTGCCGCAGCTGACTCCGTACACCCTCCCGCCTTCAACCACACGCCGCCGACGAAAAGTACCGCAGCTGATCCCGTACGCCGCCGCCGTCATAAACAAACTGCTATCGGAATCAGTGCAGCCAACTGAATCTATTATCATTATCAAGCTATCTGCATTCATCGTTCCTAGACGCGATTATCATGTGAGTTTTACATATCAATACTCCGCGATAAACTGATAATCGAATAACTGTTAATATTGTATTCCATTGTATAACAAAATTGTAACGTTTTATGTTCAAATGTATTATAAGATCATAATGTTTATATTATATTCAATTATATTACAAAGGCATAGTACTTTATTTTACATTCAACTATACTAATTATAATTAATTAATTTATATTATATCAATTCAAATTGTAACGGATTCAATTATAATTAAATAACTCGTAATATATGATATTATGTAAAAAATATATATTTATGTTAATGAACTACAAATACAATAATCACGGTTCATTACAACTTTTATCAACAAACTTAGTAAAACCCCATTGTAGAAAAGCTTCTTTGTATGATCGTTTTTCCCCTGTGACATGGTTCCTGATTTAAAGGAAAATTATCAAAATCCAACATAAAAAAATATAAAATCATTTTACTCACCAACTTTTACTTCACATCAAAATAATCAGAAAATCAACTATACTGATCGATATTCAGTGGAAAGCACAGACAAGTACACAAATAAACAAATGGTGAACGACTAACTGATGGTTTAAAGATTAAAACCATTAAATTGAATATCGATATCATTTTATAATAATAGGATATAAAATGTGTAGACAATTGTACAACGAAAATAATTCCAAGAAATTCAATATAATGTAATATTCTAAGTATTATTTGAAGGTAATAAAATTATCAGTGTCATTAGGACATAAGATAAGGTATTTCCCAAAACTATTAACTACAATATTATATTATTATAATTTAATTTACAGTCATAGTACACATGAGTAAACCTAACAAGAGTACTTAAAATAAAAATAAATAGTTTAACTTTTACCCCTCAAAAAATTCTGTTTTTACCCCTTAGGGGGTAATTACCCCCAGGTTGGGAACCACTGCTCTAAATTTATCAATTTCTAAATCTTCGAAAGTCCAAATCGTTAGAAATACTATGGGAATTCTTCAAGAAACCATTTCATTTTTTCATTTATCTTCCAAAAGGAATTTCATCTTGAAAATAACCTTAAGAGTTCCAAAAGTTCTAAGACATCATTAACCAGTTTGTGTGTTACACGTTAGGTAGAACGTCACACTAGTATAATAGACTTTGAAACCAACATGTCAGAAATTATAGAAAGTCTAACACATATATCTCAATGGACAGATCTTGTTTCATCATCTAAAGCTTACTCATTACTCCTGAGTTTGTGCAATTGTGAATTTATTATACCATTGTATATATTATCAAATATTCTCAGTATCACACTACCAGCCAGTAAAATGTTACAAGGAGTTAATTTAGATGTAAGTGCTGCTTCCAGCTGTATTACCAGTATAGTACAAAATTTAGAAGATAAAAGATTAAATGCTGAAGAATATTTTAGTGAAATATTTCTTGAAGCTAAAACTAAAATGATTGACTTAGACATTGAAGTCAAGTTACCAAGATTAACAAAAATTCAAAATAAAAGGGCCAATACTCCTGCAAATACACCAGAGGAATATTACCGGAGAGTTGTGAGCATTCCCCTAATTGACAATATTTTAGAAGACTTGAGATCAAGATTCCTAAATAAAAAAACAACAGATATTTTTCAGTTGATTGAATTTATTACAGCTAACATAATCAACAAGTCTTCACTCGATGTCAAAAAAATGATTGATATAGTAATTGAACATATTATATTTTTGGATATAAATATTACATTTTAAAAGGAGAAGTTGAATTATGGAAATCAAATTGGATTTCCAGTAAAAATGAAGTTAAATACTCAATTTATTAAATACATTTTGCGTATTGATTGGTAAAAATCACATATTTTTTATTTAAAATTATTTTAAGGTCTTAAAATACCAGAAGATGTATTGGAATCTATTGATGAATGTCATCCAGTCATGTTTCCTACAATTAGACAGGTTTTAGTAGTATTAGCAACATTACCAGTAAGTATCGCATCAACAGAACGCAGCTTCTCTACTTTAAGGAGGTATGCATGTATATTTTGCTTTTTTTTAAGTTAGAAGAAAATAATTTTGGTAAAAAGCAGGGCTTAGAACTTATGTGGTTTAAAATATACTAAATATGCATGCATTTATGCACTCTAAAGAGCACAAAATATATAGATATAGTATATTATTACATAATATTATAATATTATAATCCTATATATATATATATATAATATATTATATAGGTATTTTTTTTTTAGAAATTAAGTTATTTTTTATTTTTAGCCTCAAATAATATTAATTGATGTAAAGGTTACTATTATCATATTATAATTTAATCATCAAATACTATTTTGTGATTAAGACACAAACTAAGAAAAAAAAAAAGTTAAACTTAAGTCTTCATGCTTTTTTATGAAATTAATTTTTAGCTTACTAGGAAATAAATCTAATTAACTAAAAAAACTGCCTTATGAAATAATTTGCATTAATTTATATTTTAATTTTTAGTCTTTACTTCCCCATGTTGAACAAAATCAGTTTTGATTTTTTTTACAACTAGTTATTATTTATGACATAACTTAACTAATTAAAAACGCTATCATATTTATTTAATTTCCGTTATTCAGTATTGCTTTACTCAGATAGTCTGATTTAGATATTTAATGGATTAATTTATTTAATTATGTGATTATTTTTATAAATTTGTCCACCTTTTTTCCTTTGCATAAATCATAACTCCTTTGGCTTTTGGCTGTTTGCTTATTGCTTTCTGAAATATGCTTAATGTTACATCAGGTTAAAAACATGGCTGAGAAGCCAAATGTCTCAGAAAAGACTGACAGGTTTGGCTTTGATGAACATTCATAGAAACATAACTATTGACACATCAAAAGTTATAGAAAGATTTTCAAAGACCAAAAGAAAATTGGATTTTGTTATTTAAATATTATTTTATTATTATATATTTAATACAACTATTATTATATTATGTGAATAATAATAATAAATTATTATTCACATAATTAAAAATATCCACATTAATTAAAAATAATATTAAATTTTGATCCACCAATTTATTTATAATCTGTACACTGTCGTTTATGTACATATTTTTTTATTTTTGAGTTTTTTATTTCTAAAATTATACCTAAGCATTATGTTTTACCCTTTTTTCAAAAATAATACAAAAATTTAGCTGCATATATTTAAGCAAATTTTGACAATTTTTACTGCATATTTCGATGACTATTAGTGCAAAAAGTCCCGAACCTTAGTTATAAATAAAATATGCAAAATACCAAACTTCTAAAGGATATAAGTTATACTTTGAAACTATCTAAGTCCAACCGATAAATTCTGATTGTACCATTGTTCTTTAATGGTTGAAAAAAGTACAATGGTTTCAGGAAAAAAATAGCTAACAGAATTTTATGCCTAATAAAAATCAAAATTCGATCAACTGTTAATTGATTTTTAATTTTTAATATTTGTTTCATGTTGTAGTGTTGTTGTATCGTGTTTTAATTTATCTTAATAGTATATAAACCAATATGTTGCTAACACTAATAATAATAAATCAACAATTTTGGATAAATAATATTATTCCGTGGATTGTATTATAATATAACATCACATAACATAAACAGGAATTAAATAATATAATAATATAATATATACGCAAATTATAAATAATGGTAATAATTATAAAATATACATAGAGAGATGTAGGCGCCTACCTACTATACAAAGTAAAGGTTTTATAATAATAATACGTAATAAACATTTAAAAAACAATATATATATATAATGATAATAACATCGATTAAGATAGCAATTGATAATATACAAATTAATAATAATAAAAGTCGCGTATCAATAATATGATAACGCGTTACCGTGACCCTTAGATCATATACTATGGATGTAGTCATGCGTATAATTGCTCTAGCACCGAATTGTGTCCAACATCATCCCCACCATTTTCAGAATTTCACGGTACATGACACTAATGCGCATGCCCGAAAGCCAGAAATCGGTATCAACATTCAACAATGACAACTGATAAGTAATAACACGTTCATAATTTTTAATTTTTATTGTTTTAAATTTTAATAATAATTTTTAATATTCACGCATAATAATTAATAAATAACAGTGAAAAATAAAAATTAACAATACTTCACATTTTACAATAGTAAACAATAATTAAATTCAACAAAAGTTATTCCAAATTCTAATAAATAAATAATAATAGGTAGGTAATCACATTTGAACATTTCTAAATTATATAAAAATAAAAATTCTAAGAATACAATAGGTAGGTACAACATGTCAACATCAAATGTATAAATTTTTTGCTTACTGATTTTTAAATAATATTAACTTTGTCATGTTCCTTCGAATATTTTTTTTGGTGATTGATAAAGTATGCATTTTAGCATAATGATGCAGTCTGATAGTGACATAATGGCGGATTATTAAGTGTATTAATTGTGATCTATGACTATTGAAAACGTCTTGATCCATTATATGATTTTTCATTATGTCACTATTGAAGATTGATGTTTCAAAACAAACTTCATTCATGGATTTTATACATAAATATTGACTTATATTTTTTTTGGTAAGCAGTAGATGATTATTCATTCTAATAACATGTTCTGTAGCTAAACATATTTTTTGTACATCTGCAGATGTGTTAATTAATCTGCCTTTATTTTTAATTTTTAGCAGTAATGATACAGATTCATTGTTTTCATCAACTAATTGAGATTCACAGATTATACAAATATTCTTTTGCCTTTTGATTTTACGAACAATAAATCCACTGGTATATTTAACAACATCTACTACAAAATCTTCTAAAGCAGGTCTTTGGTACTCATAATCATGATCAAACTCATCAAAATATTGGGATTCATCATTATTGTCGAAGTTAAAAATCGCATCAGCATCATTCCTCTTATTTGCACTCACATAAAGAATGGTAGAGCTGTCCAAAAGAGTGCAGTTTCCAAATGCTGAACCATTTATTTCGTGACGTACAAGTAGCCTTTTATATGCCGATCGAAATTGAATAGCATTTGGATTGTTGTTAAATCCACCACGGCTTCTCATCGCACTGAAAAACACTTCCAAGTGATCCTGACTAAGTTTATATGAAAGTAAGTATAAAATATGAGGTTTTAGAATTTCATATAATTTTAAAAGATTTGTTAAACATATAATTAGTCCTAAAAATCCAGTTTTACGCTGACTTTTCAATAAATACTCATTGTCTGAGTTGGTGGTGTTGTTGACATATTTAAGGTTTTCAATGTATTCTTTAAAATAAATTATAAACTCTGTTATGTATTGTTTATTTGTTTCATTCAATGGACAGTAGTAGTTTCCTTTTCCTAATTTGTTACGACAATTTAATAAATCAAATACATTATTTATGATTTCACAAAATTCTGCTGTTGGCTTAACTCCTGATAATAATTTTAATTCTTCACAAAACAACAAACTACTACTTACACTTTGACTAAGTGTTTGTGCTGCTAGGCGAACATTCATTTTATTTTCAAAATAGCGTATATGCGGTTTTTTTAATTTATTGGCTGCATGCAGACCTTTAGATTCCTGTAACTCTTGCAATTTTACTATGTGATTCCATTTTATTATTTCACCCCTACCATTTTCTATTTCTTGTTTATCGCCTAAAGTATTTCTTACTAGTTTTAGCATATGAGATGCATCCCAAAATACATAAATTGGATTAAACTGTGATGGAGTGGATGGATTATTAAACCATGGCTTAAAATTTTCAGAATAGTAATCAAAATTTGATCCCAATGAAGTGCACATAGATAAATTGCTGGGAGCGCCATCAAATGTTATAGAATGACAGATTACACCAGTTTCTTGCAAAAGCTCAAAACACTTAGTCAGAAGATTGGCTCTTTCACTCCCACATAAGCTATGTATCAAAAAATAGCCAAGAGGTACTTTCCAATGACCGTTAACACAAACTGCAAGAAAAACTAAAGCATTTGTTGCTTCTTGTGCATTATCAAAATCATCATTGTCTTCCCCAGCATTAGTACCCAAGTCCACCCGTCCATAAAATCTACCATTCAAATAAGATATTTGCTTTCTTATTGACATTTCGTCAATACAAATGTTGCATATTACTGTTTGAGAAGATTGTTTAACCCGTACTTGAATAGCTTCAAAAGCTTCTTTTGTAAATCCAGGGTCACCATCAACTACTGAATACCAAGTTTTTAAAGTTGTTGGGTGAGGTAATAAATTTTTAAATGTTTTCCTGACAAACATATATGCTTTTGAAGAGTAAAATTGTAATGTCAGGGCAAAACTTCGAATAGATGGTGAATATTTACTGTTGCGGGATTTTAATGCTCTATTTAAAATATCTTTAATAGGCTCAGAAGTAGTGTTCTAAAAAAAAAAAATAATAATACTAACTACTTAAAGTGTAATTGATGTAAAGATATTGAAATAATAATAATAACAAATTAATGAATTTACAAAAAACACAATTTTATTAGAAAATCACAATTTTTATTTACATATCTTGTTATTTATTAACTATTTATTGTTGAATTGTTCATGCTAGATTTACAACTTGATTTTGATTTTATTGTCCATTAAATCAAGATGATTGAAATTCACAAAAACAAAAAAAATTATTAATATTAGCTGCACAAATAATATAATTTCAAGAGTCAATGTTAATTTATTGATTCTAATGATTTATATAGTTTATACATTACCATAAATACTGTTCATACTAGATTTGTAACTTGATTTTGATTTTATTTGTCCATTAAATCAAGATGATTGAAATTCACAAAAACAAAAAAATGTATTAATATAAGCTGGACAAATAATATATTTCAAGAGTTAATGTTAATTTATTGATTCTAATGATTTATAAAGTTAGTTTTATATAGTTCATATATAACCAAAATGTATTGTACATACTATATTTGTAACTTGATTTTGATTTTATTTGTCCATTAAATCAAGATGATTGAAATTCACAAAAACAAAAAAATTATTAATATTAGCTGCACAAATAATATAATTTCAAGAGTCAATGTTAATTTATTGATTCTAATGATTTATATAGTTTATACATTACCATAAATACTGTTCATACTAGATTTGTAACTTGATTTTGATTTTATTTGTCCATTAAATCAAGATGATTGAAATTCACAAAAACAAAAAAATTATTAATATTAGCTGCACAAATAATATAATTTCAAGAGTCAATGTTAATTTATTGATTCTAATGATTTATATAGTTTATACATTACCATAAATACTGTTCATACTAGATTTGTAACTTGATTTTGATTTTATTTGTCCATTAAATCAAGATGATTGAAATTCACAAAAACAAAAAAATTATTAATATAAGCTGGACAAATAATATATTTCAAGAGTTAATGTTAATTTATTGATTCTAATGATTTATTAAGTTAGTTTTATATAGTTTATACTTTACCAGAATATTGTCATGGGCTACTTCACTCAATAAATTCTGTTTCTTCATGTATGCAAACAAAGTTTTCAATGATGACAGTTTATTTTGTAGCCTATTAACTTTTTGAGTTAATGTTTTAATTTGTCTTCTCTGTTTAATAATTTTTAATTTTGCCACTTTAAAATTCTCTTTTGCTCGTTTAGGAGTACTTAAATCTGGAGTAGTTACATCACCAACATAACGATTTCTCCTTCGTTTTGGAGTTTCTGAAATTAAATTATTCATGATGACGTATAAATAACACTAATAAATTACTATTTATAATAATATACATTAATATTTATTAATATACCAATAATGCACTCAGATGGTGTAGAATTTGTTAGTGATATTTTTCGCTTAGTATTTAATTCAGGAACTCTTTCAGTTATTTCAAGTACTAAAATAAAGTATAAAACGGTTTCAATTAAAATAAAATATAATCAGTTAATAATTATTCTTACTTTGATCAATATTTTGACTTGTGTCATTATGTGAACAAGATGGTTCACTGTCAGTTATTTCAAGTACTAAAATAAAGTATAAAACGGTTTCAATTAAAACAAAATATAATCAGTTAATAATTATTCTTACTTTGATCAATATTTTGACTTGTGTCATTACGTGAACAAGATGGTTCACTGTCAGTTATTCCAAGTACTAAAATAAAGTATAAAACGGTTTCAATTAAAATAAAATATAATCAGTTAATAATTATTCTTACTTTGATCAATATTTTGACTTGTGTCATTATGTGAACAAGATGGTTCACTGTCAGTTATTTCAAGTACTAAAATAAAGTATAAAACGGTTTCAATTAAAATAAAATATAATCAGTTAATAATTATTCTTACTTTGATCAATATTTTGACTTGGGTCATTGTGTGAACAAGACGGTACATATTCACTGTCATTAGGTTCAATCATTTGCATTCTATTTCAAGAAAATAAAGTTATTAAAAATAAAAACACATTAAAAGAAAGGTATGTGGATCAAGAATGAATTTAAAAAGAAAACCATAAAATCTTACTTAGGCTTGTTTACATATAAGTATTGTGAAATCCTATAAAATTTTGTAGGAACTGAGCCAGGTTTTAATAACTTCCTTGCAGTGGCCTTATAACAATGTTCTTCAAAGTGAAGAGAACATATTCTCCTATCTGGAGAATAATCATTTTCACTATAGCCACAAGCTTTTAGCCAAGCATTGCGCAAATATTTATCAGTAGGTAACCTGTAAATGTCATTATAATTTATAAAATAATACCTATTACCAGCCAAGTATTCATTCTAAAATTCAACAATAGTTATAAATTTATAACTTACGTGTGCAGTGTTAAGCCAGCAATTTTGGATGGCGTCGATTGACAATAAAAACAGCATACTCTGCCCATGTTGATGAAAAAAGATTAACAATTTGATTTAAAATTTTGATGCCAAATTAGTTAAATTAGCAAAA
Organism: Aphis gossypii; assembly: GCF_020184175.1. Taxonomy (NCBI): domain Eukaryota; kingdom Metazoa; phylum Arthropoda; class Insecta; order Hemiptera; family Aphididae; genus Aphis; species Aphis gossypii. The sequence goes on from NC_065532.1 coordinate 212,787, forward strand.
TATAAAGTCAACAAAATTCAAAAAATCAAAAATTTCAACGTTATCGCTTATCACTTTATCAGTATAACAGTATCATTCGCTTAGATTTCTGGGCATGCGCATTTCTTTCGTGTACCGTGAAATTTTGAAGGTGGTGGGGATGATGTTGGACACAATTCGGTATACGCATAACTACATCCATAGTATATGATCTAAGCCGTGACCGGACCGCTGATTGTAACCGTTTCGCGTCGACCGTCTTCACCATGGATCTCCGAACACCGTCGTTCGCCATCGACCAACTCGTGAGCGGAGCCGCGGAGGGAAGATATATTATAATTTATATTAAAACAAATGTTCGTATCATATAACAGCCCGTGCTGGAATACGATAAAACGTTGCTGCACCCGTGTGCAGAAAATTAATATAATATAATTGGTCGAAATATTTTCGCACTATAACAAAACTCACGCCACTAAAAATGTCCGTGTACAACAAAAATAACGAACGGCGTAAGTAAAAATAAAAAGCCACCGACGGCAAGAAAGACCCGACGCAACGCATAAAAACCTAATATTATTGGGATAACAAATTAACACGAGAAGCGCTTACTGTCGTTATGGGTGGCGGTTACCCCACCAGTCCGGAGTAGGATAAACATTACTGATAAAGTCTATAACCAGGGACGGAAACCAAAAACATTTTGGAGGTTTTGGTCTTAGGTTTTTAATCCCGGTTTTTTAAACAAACGGTTTTGCTCAACGGTTTTAAAAACCAAAATAAAATTCTTCGGATTTGGTGTAGGTTTTTGAAACCGGTTTTTATCTACAAAGGTTTTGGACTTTGGTTAACCGCTCATATACTGTTTTATATATATAAATTATAAAGCATTCTTAATACAACACATTTTAATTTGGGTTCATACTTGATTAACAACTTAAGCCTATTATTTACTAATCAATAACGATTACTAATAATGAAATTACAGCAAGACATTAAACTATTGTAATTTTTAACTTGAGTCTTTTTAATTTTATTACATTTATTAAAATTTAAAATACAATTGTAAAAAAAATAACATTTATTAATTTAAACAATACAATATAAATGTTACAATATTTATCAAAATTGTATAGGTATTGTCGGTATTGATTATAAATTTATAACAACTCAAGAAAATAACATTCAACTTTTCATAACTTATGTTTTTATAGAACCTTATTTTTTATAATATATCAATATATACATTTTTTTTTTTACTATTTTATTAAATTACTGAATTTGATCGTAGTATCATTATTTGTTCCAGTAAATCTGCCCCTAAAATTTGACCTTAAATCATTCAAAATAAACTTTAATGACGAAAACAATCTTTCTACAGACACCTATAACAAGTAACAAATGTATAAAGCTAATATAGTTTATACAAAATAATGTTATATTACCTGGGTGGTTGGTACTGCCATAAGTACTTTTGAAAGCTGATGAAGCTCTGGCATTTCATTTTTTTTATTTTTCCAAAAAGTAATAATATCTTCACTATATGGCAGTTTGGTTGAATTCTCAAATGTATTAAGAATTATTCTTATGGAAGTAGTTGTGGTTGTTGTGGAAGAACTTGATTCTGGAAATTCTTGTGAATTTGATAGAGAGTCTAAATATAACTGAAATTCATCTTCTGTGTCATCAGCTATTATTTCTTCACATGTATTGTTAACACTTTCGTCATTTGTTTCAACTGTAGATGTTGAGAAACGATTTTTTATGCGGTTTAAGGACTCCCATGTTTTGATTAAATTAACTACTGCTTTTGATTTAGATTCTTCAGACATCAAATGCTGATAGCGAAGATCAAGATACAATGCTACAAAAAATAAAATATGTTAATTATTAAACGCTTTGTAAAAGTAAGAATATAAAGCTAATTAAATATTACTATACCAGATTCAAACACCGGATTCTGAAAAATACTATCTTTACGATTGTCTATGTTTGATAGGAACTTTTTAGACAATGAGGTTTTTAAGTTTTTCAATTTCATTTGTGTGTTAAGCCAAATACCAAAGCAGTCACCAGGATTCAAATCATTTTTCTGCATTTGAACTGTAGCTGTTTTTGCTGGCTCCAAATCTTTAACCTATTATTTATTTTAAATTAAAATATGTTCAACCAAATAATATAAAGTATAAACCTATAAACTATAAAATACCTATTAACTTTATTATTAAAATATAAAGTAACAACCAATTACAATTAAAACACTTTTATGAAACATTAATACAATTTTTGTTGTTTGTTTATTTTATTTATATTTTCAATTTATTAAATTGTAAAATGCTTTAGTTTAGACTTAGAATTTAGGAAAAAATTCTACATGTAGATCAACATTTATTTTGATTTTGGAACCTATTCATATACTTACCAAATTTTGTATTGAATCCCAATCATGATCATTCAACAACTTTTTGGCATTAACACTACAGAATGTTCTAAGTTCTAAAAGTATATTTAGCATGTTGTATGTACTGTTCCAGCGTGTTTCAATATCTAATATTGCCTGTTTTAACCCTTCTTTTTTTAACCATGCTGCATATGTCTGGGTCCTCAGAGACTTTGCTGCCTACAATGTACAATTACAATAATTATTTAATGTTCATATTTTAGTATTTTACATTTTTACAATGCAGTTATATAAGACCATAATAATTTAAACTTATGTTTTATTAAAATTCTAATAAGATTCTATGTATACTTTTCAAATTTTCAATTTCAGAAGTCTTGCTATTTTAGCAAATTTATATTAATATAAATTATTAATTATAATTAATATTTGATTAGGTGCCTACTGCCTATATTGTATCGTCACAGACTCATAGTATACTCTTTATGATAATAGTATTTTAACATTATAGTAACATTTTATACTACTTACTTTTCTAGCTTTTGATAAAATACCACTTATAGATCTTTCTTTTAAAGTATCATATACACTTAGTTGAAATGTATGAACAGCACACCGTACACAAGTTGTCATTGGAAATTGATCAAAAACAGAAGCTGTTATCAAATTTTCCAGCTCCAAACAATCATTAGCCCGAAGTTCACTATTATCTTCTGAAAATAAACAAAATATTGTATAAATCTCAATAAACATTAATAATGTCACATAAGATATTATATTTATCAAAATACTCAAAATTTGACATTTACCTTCATTCAATTCCTGAAGTTCATCATTGTCATTTTCTACTTCTTCTAATGTATCAGGTTCAACTATATTAAATAAATCTACCATTTTCACCATATTTTTTGCATTGTCACAAGTTATGGTATATATTTGGTCATGTGTTATACTGTATCGTTCCAAAATTTTCAATAGCTAGAAATTAAAAAAACAAAATTGTAATTAAAACAATTAATTTAATAAGTACCTAATAGATATTTTTGCAAATGAATGTCATATATTACCATTTCTTTTAAATAACTGCCAGTGTGCTTGTCCAAAAGCTGAATCAATCCTAAAGTTAGGATTTTAATTTTTCCATCATTAAGAAACTGGCAATTTATTCCTAAAATGCATCTGTCCAGTCTTGTTACACCATCAATTTTTAAACAAATAAGTTTATTTTTCAATTCTTTTTTTATATTACTGATCATATTATTGTATTTCAGATCAATTTCATTTTTTATATTATGACCATTAATAGAAAATCCTAAAAGAAAAATAATTTAATATTAAATTGATTAATAATTAATCATAATAATAATATAGCAATTAGTAGCATTATAATAACTAGCTGGTTCAATTGCTTGTAATAGAGGATTCAAAATTTTTTTAAATCCGCTGTCTTCTAAAATAGATAATGGTCGTCCATTTTCAGAAATTAATTCAATACATGCATTAATCAATGTATTTTTGTCCATTTCTATCGTAATTTTTTTTTTAGACACTGTTATTGTATTATCAAGTGTTCCTTGATGGAGGACCTTAATTAATTTTTTATATTAAAAATAAAAATTATCATTTATCAGTTAAAACTTAAAACAACTTTCATATTTTCTAGTATAAACTATTTTTAAGTGTTTACATTTAATAATTGTATATTTCTTATTAAATTATCCATCTAAATACTAATGAGTATATAATATATATAGTGTCCAAACTCAAAAGCATTAAATCTAATAATCTAATAATTGTCAGCTTAAAAATAAATATTAACATATTAAATAGGTACTTACCTATCTATGTTTAGTTATAATTGGGTAAATGATTTTAATTTTTAACAAGAGTAAATTTTTATAGTCATATTAATATCATATAAAGATAAGTCTTAGCTTCTGTTTTTTATTTTGTTCTGATCCCTGTTTTTTTAACAATAACCTTTTTAAAATCATCAGGATGAATTTTTTGTATGTGTCTCTCGAGGTTTGATGCATGCCTCCCAGTAAGGTAACTAGTGCAGCCTTCAATTAAACACTTGGATTTGTTAGAATCATGATCAAATTTAAAAAACAACTCTTCAACTGGATTACGCTTGCCCATAATAATGTTTAAACTGTTTAAAGTTTAAAATGTTTAAATAAAATTTAACAATCGTATAACAAAACACTTTACTTAACGCGAATAATAACTGACTATGGACTGTCCACTAACGCAGTTCAAATTCAAATCATGAAAATACGGAATCGTAGGAATCACAATTAATTATAATACATGACATTATTAAACTCAATATTTTTATCAGCTGTAACTTGTAAGCAATAAACCGCTTTAATAATAGTAACATTTAATTATTTAAGTTATAAATAACTATAATTTTCACTTGCATCGTAAACATCATGTTATTGAAATAAAATGCAGGTCGATATGTAACCAACAAATGTTATGTATCGGTATATTACTTCATCGGTTATAACTTATAGGCGTACTGTTTTGATTTTTATATTACGTGGTTATTAATTATTATTATTGGTATATTTGGATTTTGCGTAGCTACTTTTAGTGGGTATTAATTATTTTTCCTCGAATGACGACGACAATGTCGAACAGCGGTTCAATTTCCAATAAAAATATTATTACATTATTTGTGTTGTACTGTTGTCACTTGTCACTTATGTTGGCTGACAAAAATAATATCAGTTTATTTTAATCATGGCTTAATATATTTATTTTAATAATAAATATTCATTTAATAATAATGAGTAAGGCCCGTTTCATATGGACGCGTATCATACGCGACGTATCGTACGCACGCGTTTTTAGTTTACATTGATTAAGTTCATACGCGCCACTCCGACGATGGCGCGTTTCCCTCGCGTATGAACTTAATCAATGTAAACTAAAAACGCGCGCGTACGATACGTCGCGTATGATACGCGTCCATGTGAAACGGGCATAAGTGTTTATGTTCACAGAATATGGTACATTCTATATTCACATTTTAGTATTTTACAAAACGTTTCTTACATATTTATTTAAATACTCGTATGTTGACGACACAATTATTATTACTAGAGATACTAACTGTCAATTATTATTTATTATTAAATATTAATATTACTATTATAAAACAAATAATCGTTATAGTATGATAAAATATATTTGTACTGAAAATAATGATTTTAATAATTAGATTTAAAACTAATCACTATTAATTAGGTATTAAATATTCTGGGAAATTCAAAATCCTAATCTAGAGGCTAGTAGGTACCTGTATAACAGACGGTTTTCATAAAATACGAAAAATTAGACTAAAATCACTCTAACCGTTATATTCACAGAATATTGACGCTCGTTTTATGTTCGGATAATATTCAATAACGTATTAACTTAATAGTTAATAGTTAATACTATTAACTATTAAGTATCCTTAATCGTTTAATTTAAAAACCGGTTAACCACTAAACAAAAAAAAACGGTTTCGGTTTTGGTTACCCTTCAAATAATCATCGTCTCATCGGTTTCAATCTCGGACTTAATAACCGCTCTCTTGTTTTATTTCTCCCGTTCTGATTACGGTTAAGACAAATCGTGAAAACCGATTATTAACCGGTTTTAACCGGTTTTTCTAAAACCGGTTTCCGTCCCTGTTTTAAATACATTAAAATAAATAAATTTATAATTTTATTTTATTTATATATTTAATTATTGGTACTTATATAATACTATTTATATTAATTATTTTATTTTTTACTATTTATTTCTATAGTTGGCCTGTTAAAGATAGTAAATTATAGATAGGAAGTACAACAAGCAATAACATTTTAACGTATAGGACATAGGTAATAGGTGACAGCAATGTGTCGGAATAGCGTACCTATTAGTGATAACTAGGGCCCGGATTTATATGCTCCAAAAACCTAAGGAATATGCACTCAAAAATATGCATTTATGCTCTTATTTAGTAGGAATATGCCCTTTAAAATAAAAAATATGCAAAAATAAATCGATTAATAAAGTATTTTATTTACATTACCTATATTTTATATAGGTATTTACATAAAATGATATTATTTTTATATTTTATTTTTTGAAGTTATTTGAACGTATTTGAAAAATTAATATTAAAAATATTTGTACTAAATAAATTATGTGACTAAACATACCAAAAGCATTTGCATTACATTGTACAATGTACATTTGTACTAGGTACGAATGTTTTTTTTAGATTTTCGAAAGAAAAAAGAAAACGACTTCATCAAATTACACAAACTAAAAATATAACTGTAAATCTTACGTTATTTTAACTAAAATTAGCAAAATATTACATATTATGTTTTAAAAAACGTATATATGCATTTAAAACCCGTATAAATACAATAAAAAATCGTAAATATTCAATAAAAAATGGTAAAATACAGAAATATGCAGTACATGTCAAAAAATGACAAAATATGCATAAATATGCAAAATACAATTTTACATTTCAGATCTACTAATTTTAATTCATACTTGTAGCTTACCTAGCAATGTTTTGGACTATTAAAAAAAAACATGCAAATGCATAAAAATCCGGGCCCTATTTTTTTTTGTAGTAATAACTGTTGAAGTGTAGTGCGGCAGCGCCGCAGCGCTCAACGCGGTGGTAGTCACTAGTCACACTGCACGCGCATTTGCGTGCGCGCGTCAGATATAAGAGGAGGAGCCAAAAATTTAAAAACACCAAATCTTAGTTCCTTTCTAAATCACTCAATAATTAAAATATTTTTGATCTGAAAAATGATACTGATTCAAAATAGTAATACCGGTATAGTGTCGTCGAGTTTTTTTTCGTATTATAAATGATAAAAAAAATATTCAAGAATGACCAATTTTCAACTAAGAGGTAAATTTGAACGCTCTTAACTTATAAAAAATATATATATCAAAAATCGGCCAACGATAGTATACCAAACAACATACTTAGATTAATTATTGAAAGTTACAGATTCCTAGCTATAATATATAGACCAATGGAAAGGAACTAAAAATGCAAAATTTCCATTTTTATACGCTATTTACTAAGGAAAAAATTCACCAAAATTTTTTTTAATATTTTTTAATTTTGTCTTAAACCAAGCTTTAGCTATAGATGTTCTCAATTTAACCATTTAATCAAAAAAAAATTAACGGATATTCCCCCTTAAGAATAAACAATTTTTATAATTTAATCTAATTGGAAAATTATATCTTTAAAGATGGTATAATCATAAATTAACCTATTTTAGAAAATACATGCTAATTATTGAGCTAGAAACGATTTAGGAAATTCAAGTATTTAAATACAAGTATTTCGTGTAGTGGGGGGGCTGGGGACACGTGCAAATTATAAAAACGGATTTCGCGAACCGACGGATGGCGATAGAGTTGCGGGACCAACCGTACAAATACATGCTAATTACATGATAATATTATTGGGCTAGAAAAAATTTGAAAATAAGTGATTTTGATGTGTGGGGGAGTCGAAGACACATGTTTACAGCCCCCCCACTTTTTTTTTAAGACTACGCTTAATTGAGAAACATGCAAATTACAAAATGTATCATGCAAATACAAGTTAATTACATGCTAATTATTTATTAAAAAACAATTTGAAAATTCCAAAGTGGGGGGGGCTGGGGACATGTACGTCATTTAGCAGCAGTTCTTGATAAATGCAAAATCAGTGTTCGGGATACTGTACATTTATTAACAGCAGTAGCAGAATGTTTCCAGGTAAATTGTTCTGAATTTGTGATAAATAGGACAAGTATAAAAAAAGCTCGAGAAAATATACGTAAACAAACATCGGAGACAATTAAAACTAACTTTTTAAATCTTGACCTAAATTTTGTTGTATTGCACTGGGACTCCAAATTACTTCCAGATTTATTAAACAGAAAAATTTAGAACGACTCCCTATAATTGTTACAGCACCAAATGTGGAAAAACTTTTAGGAATCCCTCCATTGATCTCAGGTACTGGAAAATATATTTGTTCTGCTGTGCACAACACATTACAAGAATGGTGTCTGGAAGATAAAGTCCAGGCGTTTGTATTTGATACCACCGCGTCTAACAGCGGTCGAATAAATGGATCATGTGTTCTTTTAGAACAATTATAAAATCGTAATATTTTATTTTTTGCGTGCCGCCATCATATTTTTGAAATTGTCCTACAAGCAATTTTCGTTTGTACCAAAGTTACTGTTATATCTGGTCCAGACATACCTCTATTTAAGCGTTTCAAAAATAACTGGAAAAATTTAGATTTAAATAACTTCAGAATATATTCAACATTTCCTAGTTTAAATAAAAATTTAAAAGCTGTTGCAGATGAAATTGTTTTATTTTGTGTAGACAAACTTAAAAATCACTTTCCGAGAGATGATTACAAGGAGTTTATACAGCTAGTTTTAATATTTTTAGGAGGAATACCTCCAAATGGTATACGATTTCGTCAGCCAGCTGCTTATCACTTAGCTCGATGGATGTCAAAAGCTATATACTGTCTTAAAATTTTAATGTTTTGTGATCAATTTCAAATTTCAACAAAAGAAAAAAAGTCACTGGAAGATATATGTAGTTTTATAGTTGAATGTAATATTCAAGTGTGGATTTCAGCTCCAGATATTATTACCGCTCCTATAAATGATATTATGTTTTTAAAAAAGTTATTGAATTATAACAATAATAAATGGGAGAAGTCGCTTAAAAAAAAAAATTATAAACCATTTGTGGTATTTGAATGAGAATGTGCTGTGTTTTCATTATTTGATGACCGAGTTGACTACAGTACTAAACATCGAATGGCAAACAAAATTTTGCAAGGATACGAAGAAAATATAAACGAAGAAGAAAATGAAGATTCAAATAAAAAACTTAACGTAAAATTTGACGATGTATCACAGTTTGTTAATCAAGATCTTCCATTTGCCCTGCTTAATAATAAATCATGGAAAGTATTTCAACGATTGAAAATATATTTTAACTTTTTACGAGAAGATCCAAAAACATGGAATGCCTTGGATGAGTATATTCAAGCTAAAGAAGTATTATCTACACTAAAAGTCGTTAACGATACAGCTGAACGTGGAGTAAAATTGATGGAGGAATATAATGAAAAATTCACTAAAAATGAAGATCAAAAACAATTCATTTTAGAAGTATGAAATATTTATATGATCTTGTGATATTTTACCTATATAAAATAATAAAAATACATGTAACTTGTTTAGGTTCAAGAATATCGCCAATAATATCCAGGGTTTCGCCGTGAGATTTTAAAGAAAACTTATGCATATTAATAATACATCATTAATATTATTTTTTAATATTTAATGAATAAACTTAAAATTAAATTTGATTAATATACTGTGTAAAATGAATACAATATTTAAAAAATTAACATATTTTTATAAATAAAGTTAATAAAAAACTAATTTTTAAGGTTTCTTTTGATTATTTACAAAAGGGTTAATGTACCAAAAAAAATGAAAACTCCTTTTTTATAGATAATATTGTGTGGTATAATATTACTATTTTATAATTTTTGTGTAACTATAAAATTTAAGGAAATACAGATAAATAACTAAAAAATGAACCATTTTCCAAAAATATTGACTTTGATTGGTTTTTCTTAATTTTACGAAAAACCATTAACTTTACAAAAAATGTATAAGATACCTTTTTTGTAGTAATTATTTATTACTAAAAAAATAGTCCTATACGTGTTTGGTCTAAATTTAGAATTTAAGAAATTACAGGTGAAAATGTATAATTCACCTCCTTATCATAAAACTTTAACCAAGGGGTTGACTTATCAAATTAAAATTTTACCAAAATTATCTTGTCAATATACCAAACAAAATTTCGAGCCCATGACATAACATTAAAGGACCACCCTAATATACACTTACTAGAAATAGTTGAAATTCTTATCAAAAATTCTAACTAACTGTCAAAACCTCTCTCCCTAAAATAATTAAATATTTCAATTTGTTAGGAAGAGAGATACAAATTAGGAAGAGAGAATATTTTTATTTTTTTTTATGTACTGTGTTGTAGTGTAGTTAGTTATGTTTAGTAATTAGTAGGGCTGAGATTTGTATGTAAGTACATATTTTTACTAAAACATGATAAACTAAGTATTGCAAATGATAAATTCATTTCACGTGATTTGCAATAAAATAAACTATACTTTATTTTACATACATTAACATTATTTGTAAAATGTCATCATTTTTTTTCCACATATTTCGTAATTTTTGACAATTTCGGTGGTATAGTAGTATTATACACTTATACTTATATAATAGTACTCATAAAAATTGTAATTATGCATATAGGAAATAAGTAGGTTATTCAAAAATTACTTAGAATTTAATTTTAATTTTATGCGTTAACATAATTTTACATTTTTTTTTATTTTGCCTATTTTAATTAAATATATATGTTTATATTTTTTGTTTTTTATTACATATAAATCTCAGCCCTAGTAATTAGATTATTTGTATGTATGAGTCTAGATTATGGCACCAAAACAAACGGCTAAAGAAGAGTTCAAAACAAAACGGAGAGAACATCACCAAAAATGAAGGGAGAAAATAAAGAATGATCCAGTGTTGGCAGCTATAGAAGCGAAAAAAGAACGAAAAAAATAAAAAACAAGTAAAACTAGTGAAGGATATGAACGAGAGAGAGCTCAGGGCTAAACGAAAGCTATGGAGAGCTAAGGCAAAAACAGCTTACAAAAAAAAAAAAAAAAACAGCTAGTCTAAACAGAAAAATACCTGACACAACAGACTCCTCCTAATAGTGACTCACAGACTTCACCACTGATAGTTCAGTCACGCCAACAATCAGGTAGACAAAAAATCCGGAGAGATAGATCAAAAGTAGTTAGAGAAAATAAAATCTAATGAAAAAGATTACAGCTTTGGAACAGCAAGCAAATAAATGGCGCCAAAGATGCTGCAGAATGAGAAACAATATAACAAGTAATTCAAAATCTCCCCAAAAAGTAGTTTCAGCTCTAATAAAAAAAGGGAATAAATAAGAAATTAAAAGGAAGTTGTTGTTTGGTAAGACAATGTAATGCCAGTTGAAACTACATTTTAAACACTTCCTGTTTAACCTTTACGTAAAAAAAAAAAATGAGAATTTGGTAAACTTTTTGTTGGAAATGAAAATTTTTTTAAAACATATAATTTAGTGTGTGATTTACGTGGCACAATTTCAACAAAAGTATTCAACAATACACGTTTACTGACCAATAACAAGCAACTACAAACAAGAGTGAGTAAAATAAATGTACAAGTCATACAGGATATTCGTGAGTTTTTCGAGGATGATGAAGTGTCAAAGGTGTGTCCAGGTAAAAAAGATTGTGTAACGAAGTATAAAATGAAGAAACAAAAAAGAGTTCTTACTTGATACCTTGAAACGTTGTCATGTAAAATTCCTGGACAAAGTTGATTATAAAATTGGCTACACTTCGTTTTGTAAATTGAAGCCATTTTGGGTTGTGCATCATAAAGTATCTGATAAGGATACATGCCTGTGCAAAGTGCATTCCAACATTGAATTCCTGGTTTCAGCATTATTTAAAGTGAACATCATTGACAAAGCCCGTACAAAAGAATTTGCTCGTTATATTTGTTGCCTGTTTACAAATGAAGTGTGATAATTGCAAGGACTTACAAATTCCATATAATTTATTTGAAGCAGATACTACCATCACCTATTTCAAGTGACAAATAAAAAGCGAAATTTTTACAGACAAAAACAATAAATCTGGATCTGTTAAACACACTGTAAAAGACAAAATATATATATCTGCAATGGACGCAGTAAACACTTTCAATGATGAATTTTTAAAATTTTTATACCATGAAGGAAATGTTATTCATCAATTTCGTGCTATAAAGATGCTGAAGAAAAAACTAAGTTCAAATGAAGTGTTGATTCATAAAGATTTCTCAGAAAACTACTCGATGAAATATTCTGAGGAAATACAGGCATTTCATTTTGGTGGTAGCCGTAAACAATATACACTTCATACCTCACAGATATACTTCAAAAAAGATGAGTATAGCTCAGTGGTTTCTCAGTCTATGTGTACTCTATCTGAATGTTTAGATTGTGGCCCTACTGCTGTTTGGTCCCATTTGCAACCTATTTTTCAGTTTATAAAACGTACTATTCCACAAATTACCATTGTTAATTTTCTAACAGATAGTCCAACAACCCAATACCAGAACAAAACAATATTTTATCTAATTGCCAATGCCCTTTAGTATTCAATTCAATGTTCATTATGTACCTGGAATTACATGGAAGCTGGTCATGGAAAAGGGCTTCGGATGGCGTTGGAGGTAGCCTAAAGAGAACAGCTGATCGAGTTGTCGCTCAAGGAGAAGATAGTAATAGTTTTGAAACATTTGTGAAAGTCTTGAAAGAGAACGTCAGGAAAGTAGAAATAATATTGGTTCATGAGCATGAAATTCAATCTATGAAAAATATTTTACCAACAGAAATCCCTTCTTTCAAGTACATCAAGTAGTATTTATGAAAGAGTACCCACATAATTTAGTTATGAGAAGATTAAGTTGTTTTGATTGTTATGATTGTGACAAGTATTCTTTGGGTCAACATATTATTTTACCAACTAAAGAAGACTGCCCAGAAAATGTCCCCGTCGAAGTTGAATTACATACAGTACAACCATTGACACTTTCAAGATCAGAACTTCAATCAAAATCTACCAACTATGCCCCAGGAACCTACGTTCTTGTGAGGTTTGAAAATAATTCAAAGAAGACTGAAACTCAAGACTTCAGTTATGTTTGTTGTGTTAAAAAACAGAATGACGATAAGACTATCAGCGAGAACGAACTTAAAAAATGTGTCAACTCCTTAATTGAATTTGTTGTAAACGAAAACGACAAGTGTATAATTGGTTCAGAACAAATTTTGCAGGTGCTTCCAAATCCAAATTATGTATTAGAAAAAAGAAAAATGAAACATGTTTTTCCTTTTGATATCAATGTGAAAGAGCTCTAATAATAATTTATAATTTTACTATTTATGTTGGGTAATTAAAGACTAGTCTTCGGTATAACTAGATCTCACTATTAAAAAGTTTAAGTTGTTTTTGTAATTTTTTTTTTAAAATTCTACTAAGCTAAGGTAAGGCCTTAAGTTATTAATTTTGTAATTTTTATTTTAATATTCTAAGACAGTTGTTTGAAGCAAATGTTGATCTCATGACGAAAATATATATAAGAATTTAGAATTATCTATTAAAAAAATGTAATTATTATTATTCTACTTTTATACAACTACTGTCAAGATTAATTTGACAAAATATATACGAGTGTCTAATTGCAGCAAAATTTTTGGCTGCGTTATCACAGATTATCTGTTATCATAGATTGAATGATACCACCAAATTTTAAATATTCGAATTATATTATAAATAGGGAACGGATTTTATTGAAATAAAAAATCAATATATGTATCAATTTTTTTTACTAATATATAAATATTGAAAAAATGTATTAGTATAATGAAAGTTCAAAGTATATTAAATTATGAATATTATCTTTCAAAAATGGGTTTATTTCAATCTAAATCGTACACATTTTTTATCAGAATTAAAATATCACATTCTAAATAAAAATATGTATTTACAATAAAATCCGTTCCCTAATTGTATATCTTAAGTGTTTTTAGAAATAGAAATAAAACAAAAACCAGACTGTGTGATTATGTTATAACTCTACAAATAATCGAATTCACCTTTAGTCACCTTCAATTCTCAAATCATTTTTACATCTATTTGTAGAAAGCTTATCATGATCCCATTGTGTGGACCTGGCATTATGTTATAATAAAGTCCTAATAGTATGACCTCAATTTAATTCCCAAAGCATTATTACATCTATTTGTAGAAAGATTGTCAAGATCCCCACTAAGACTGTCTTATTTTTTGAGATAAATAGTATTTTCTTAATAATTCTTTGGTTTTTTTTTTTTTGCTTTCAAATTATAATTGTGATTCTGTTGTATTTAATTTTTTATTATTTTTCACTATAATGGAATCTGAAATGAAATGTTCAATATGTGACAAAAACTTTACACAAAAAAAAAATTTGAACACACGTGTACGGAATATTCATAACATTGAACCAGTGTTCACTGATTTTTTGTGTGAAATTTGCAACAAATATTTTAAATCTAAAAATACTTTGGATACACACATCAAAAAGTTTCATCAAACCAATGATAATGAAGGGAAGAAGAAAGAAACTCGAATAGTGAATGTAAAGAACCCATGTTCTCCTATGCTAAATTAAATATTCATTTATCTCAAATACACGCATTTAATGAAAAAGTGAAAGAAGTGGAATTTCCAAGCATCCTAGGTAATGCAACGTGCTCTGATACTTATATTAAATATAATATATAAATTACATTCTGTAGCCGACAATAACCACAACGCTAGGGGGCATAACAAACATCCCTATAATTATGCTAAGGGTGAGTAGTTAAGCAAGTAATGATCGAGTATAGACCAACAATTGGGACCTAAAATGAAAGGTAAAAGATAACTAATCAAAAGGTATCATCACACGTATGCTTTCTACTCGCTAGAAATAATGGCTATATGATTGCTATTTGGTGAAATGGGTGGATGCGTAATTACCCACCCGGTAGAATATTAGAGATACATAATTGACGCACAACATCGTTCAGATAACGCAAAGCGTGGGAAGAAGCGGATGCAGGTGCAGATGACCAACAGGGACCTGAAAGTACCGCGGGAGTCCCTGGACGATATATAAGGGGGCCCAGATTAGGCACAATTCAGACGTGATCCACCAGAGTTAGAGCAAGCACCTTCACGTCACCCAGTTTAATATTTTATGTCTCCTGGACTTAGAATATTTTTCACAAGTTTTATTAAATTAATTAATTGGACTTAGAATAATTTTTAAATAAAAAACACTTAGAATAATTTCGAGAGTTCATTTATTTCACAACACCTTTCCGATTCGACATCATTCAACTGATTGTACGTGGCACGTTACAGTAATAACTGTGAATACTATTTGTTTATTTATTATTTGTTTTTTATTATTTACAAATAAAAATCATTAAATATTTTAATCGCAGAATATAAGACATGAAAAAGAGAAGAAGAACAAAAAAGTTTTTCAATGTTTGTTATAGATAGAGCAATGTCTAAATTGCGTGATGGACGTAAAAGACAATATTATTATTGTCATCGATAATATAACCACAGTAATAAGAATGAAAACCATGAAAAAAAGGAGAAAGCAAGAGAAACTAAATTCATGGGAAGTAATAAAATAGAGGGGACTTGTCCAGCAATGATGAAAGTTACATATTTAGAACATGAAGGGACAGTTCACGTTAAGTTTTGGGAAAATCATTATGGCCATGATAATGAAATTGGAAGAATTAGAATTGACGAAGAAACCAGGACAAAAATTGCAATGTATTTATGATAGATGATGCTCCTGCGTTTTATAATGCATGGGTTTCTGTTATGGGATCTGTTGAACACAGACTATTGTGTACAAGACATGTTGACAGAAACTGGCGACAAAATCTATGTAAAATCAGTGGTGGACCTGAAAAAAAACACTAGTATACAAGACATTAATAATTCTTTTACAAACTACATCTGTAGAACAATTTTCTAGTTACCTCCAAAATGTCATAAGAGATTTGAAGGATGATGATGATACTAATAGGTTTGGAATGTACTATGAAAAATATTATTCAAGGCGACCAGAAGTACTGGCGTGGCAGAGAGACATTGCTTCAGCTGGCTCACCGCTGACTCCTGCTTCTGGCCAACGTAAAATGGTACATCTTGCTTCAGTAAATCACTCAGCGGTAGGGCAATCTGTGAATATCCCCGGATGAAACGACGGAAATACCCCGTTAAGCCCAGGAAGCTCTGCACTGCCTTAACGGTTCGAGGCATGGGAAACTTCTGTACCGCTAAGGTTTTCGCTTTAGAAGGGCTGATCTCATTGAATCGAATGCGATAGCCCAAGTAATCTATTGAATTTTTCAGGAACTGACACTTTGACCATTTAAGATCTAACCCGTTCTCAGCCGCCACTTGTAGCACAGTCTTCAATCGCAACAAGCCTTCATCGACATTAGCTACTACTATAATCAGATCATCCATGTAGGCTAATAAGTAACCCACTGAATAAGGTTACGGAAAATGAAGTTGACATATCTCTGGAAAATAGGAGGTGAAATACTTAGATCAAATGGCGTTCGCAAGAACTCATATTGACCGGTAGGTATGACGAAATACGTATATTTAACACTGGCACGTGGAAAAATCCATTACGCAAATCCAGCGTTGAGAAGACTACCGCACCCCGAAACCGGTCGATCTGATCGTCTATTAACGGTAGTGGATAATGGTCTCGTACTATTTTTTTGTTCAACTCGCGATAATCGATGCAGAGCCGGAGCGTGTCATCCTTCTTCTTTACCAACACCACCGGGCAGGCGTATTCCGAGCAGCTAGGACGAATGATACCTTCATCCAGCCACTCCCGAATCTGTTTGTCCACTGCAACCTTTTCTAACGGTGCCAACCTCTTAGGCCGTTGGAATACCGGGACCTCATCCTTCAATACAATGACGGTCTTCATTGGCGCGGTAATACCCTGCGCCGGGCAATAAGCATCTACCATTTCCTGTACCGTAGATGACAACATTCTCACGCCGATATCCAACTCACTAACATTAGCGTTAATGTTCATCAACTGCAGGGTGGTATCGACATGGGTGATGGTCACTGATTGTGGGCTAACCCTCAAGACAGTATTAGTTTGGAATAATGGTCAGCCCAAAATGACATCATACCCAATGGTATTGTCCGGCACAGAATGTATATCGACCTGATAGCTTTCCCCGTCTACGCTAAGCTCACATACAAAACGACATACTGTGCGAAAGCACGTGTCAGCTGATCCGCTCAACTGCATACGACTCGGGACACTATGTATGCCACTCAACCGTCTCAAAAATGATTCACGGCATAGATTTACGTCGCACCCAGTGTCGACGAGGGCTAACGCCTCATGACCTTGGATACAAACAGGTTTAATGATTCTACTATCAGTATCGTAAGTGCTGACCTGGTAGACATCGGCAGATCCACCTTGACGACCAGTCGGGCATGTTCGCTGGGTTTCTGACTTGACCGTACACGAAGACGACTTGTGTCCATACGCTCTGCAAATAAAACATTTGGGCCCCTTTTCAGCATCCGGACACTCGCGGAATTGATGCCCTCGATCACCACAATTGTAGCATTTAACTTCGGGAACAACTGCAGGTGTCGTGGATGTTCGCTTTGCTGTGGCCGCATCCTTAGCTTCGACGTCCCGCCTTTCGCACATTCTTTTGTACAACTCAAACTTGATTTTAAACTCGGGGATGGACGACGCCCCGCACAGCACACTCTTATTAACAACAGCGTCCGGAATACCGTCAATTACCTAGTCCATGAGCGAGTTGTCGGGGACACCCCCTTGCATCCCCAGTTCACGCATGCGGTATAGGTACTGCAGCAATGTTTCGTCCCGTTGTTTTACATTGGTGGAGAGCAGTCGGTGGACATCAGCTGTCGTTAAACAGCTACTAAACTCACCGAGCAGTCGATCACGTAACACCTTCCACGAATTTAAACCATCTTCAGACCTGACAAACACTTGCGCTGTACCAAGGAGCAGGCGTTTGCAGTAAACGAATTTATGCAGATCTGACCAGTTACACAGTAGCGCCATTTCCTCAAAATCGTTGAGCCATTTTACCACTGAGCAATTGTCGTCACTCTCCAAAGCCGATCAGGGTTTCCATGCGGGGTTTTCCGTGAAGTGAACGGGTCCCGTCACGCTTAAGGAAAAACTGGGGAAAGGGGTTTTCTAGACAGATCAGAACCCACCGCGCAAAGTGCACGTCTCCAGTTTGAAACCCGCGTACACGAAGTGATACTCATTCCGCAGTCGCCCAAGTCGTGTGAAAACAAAAGAAAAAAAAAGTGGTATTACGGTGGCTCACCGGAACCTGCGTGGTGGTACCACAATTAACTTCGATTATTTTTTTTTATTTATTTATCTGGTTTCTTTTTGATACATGGCTGTCCCCGTATAGATGTCATGCGATCTTTGATTTTCTGTGTAAGGTTTAAAATCTGGCTGGTTGGTTTTTGATTAGGTTCTCTTTTATGACAAGGGTTATTCTGTTCAGGATTAATCTCTCATATAGCTTATACAGATGACATAGTAGCGATATTGGCCTGAAATTCTTTGGTTCGTTTGGTTATTTCTCAGGTTTTAATAGTGCTATTACTTTTGCCTTTAGCCATTGTTTTAACATTTTCGTTGTTTGGTGACATTCATTGAAGAACTTCAATAACCACTCCTGTGTGTTATTCTCAAAGTGTTTTATTATTTCTGTTTGTATTTCGTCTATACCCTGTGCTTTACCTTCTTTCATTTGTTTTATTGTATGTATGAGTTCTTCTTTGCGAAAGTCTACTTGCATTAGTGATGTTACATTTTTTTTGCACTTGGACTTTAGTGTTCTTTTTATTTTGTTTTCGGGTTTACCATTTTTGAGAAGTGCATGTGCAATTTGGTTTGCTGTTACATTACTATGTTGTCTATGTTGTTTTAAGGTATTCCAAGCTATTTTGCTATTTCGGATCATGTCCATATTTTCTACTAGTGTTTTCCATTTCTGTCTTCTGTTATCGTTTACCAGCTGCATCAGGTTCTGTCCAAGTAATATTGTATTAGCAGCGAAAGGATCTCTGTCAAATTCTTGCTTGTACTTTTCGAAAGTCCTTGCCGAGGTTTTGTCAAGTCCCGGCATATATTGTGATCTACATCCTCTAGGAATGTGTTTCCTGGATGTTTCTTTCACTAAGTTAACACATTTATCGTAGTTTGATAGTGTAGGATCGATTTGTTGGATTTTATTTTCCAGAGCTTCCGTAAATTCCTTCCACCTAGCTTTTTTGTAATTAAATCTTCGTTTAAAGGTACGCTCTGTGCTCTAATGACAGCGTGGGTTTGCAGGCACACTTGTCTATGCTGTGTATTTTGTATCGGTTGCCCTATGTATATTTTGAACTTTGTTGTATAATATTGTTAGACACGAAGATGAGATCTGGGTTGTACCCTTTTTTCCATCGTCCGCTATTAAAGTAGTGTAACAACGTCAGGTTTTCTACTTCTGACCATGCTTCCAACTTTTGTCTATCTTCATTTGTTTCAGTATAGCCCTAACTTAAACTGTGACTATTTAAGTCATCGCCTATCACTATATTACTCGTATCTCTTTTAAAGTTTTCGGGGTTTATGAATTCGTATGGTTGGGTTGGAGGTTTGTACACTAATGTTATTGAGAAATTTGTTAATTCAAAGGTAATTATTTCTATATTGTTTACTTGGTTAGATCCTAATGACTTTATGACTATAGGTTAGGTTTCGTGAGGATTACACTTTCATATTTTTTATGTGGTAATTCTAATGCCATTTGCATGCCATTGATTTTTGGGCTGGAGTCATTTGTATCTCTATGTGTTTCTTGGATGCAGAGTACATCACACTTCCATTCAGCACATAGTACTGATAGTACTATTTCTTTGGGATTAGATAGTCCTTCGATGTTAATTAACATAACTGTCAGCGCTGGTTGGCCCTGAGAAGGGCCATTTTGGGTAAGCATCTTCATTCGCCTGGTGGTGGTGAGGTTAGTTAGCGACATGTCTAGATCTGGATTAAATCGCTATGCAGGGGATGCCACGTGCAGGCTCTCACCATGTCCCCCACTATTACGGTAAAACAAGGTGATAATTTGATAAATGTTAAATCTCCAACAGATGAAAAAAGTTCCAAGTACTGGACCATCATCCACTATAAGATCAAAAATATTTAGAATGTTGATAGCAAGAACAGGTAATATAATATAATATATTATATTATTTATATACGGAGAGACCAGGACTATTTTCAGATAAACGCTTTTATGGCAAATGTAACTAGTGAATGATATTAAATCGTTATCCCTACAAAGACGATACACATTGCTAACAACTTATATGCTTTTTATTATTAAATCACCAATATTTAAAAATATATCAACATTAATCACTTTGTCCAGCTATCCGCTTTACCCAGATCCCTAATATAATATACTTGAAATAATTGTTTTTTTTTTTTTTTAATAATAATAATAATCATATTACAGTAAGATTAAAAAGAAAAAAAAATTTATATTTTGTTATAGATAGAAAAAAGCTGAATGTAGCCTTAAAGTAACAATAACTGATCAAGCAAAAGATCAAGAACTTAAGAATAATTTATCAGAGGTTGTATAAACAATATTCACACGTTTTATATCTGATCCAAAGAGGAAGATAGTAAGATCTAAATTATTTAAGACATAATAATGTATTTATTAATGACAGTAGAAAAAAATTTGAATATATAATAAGTACTATGCAAAATAAAAAAAATTTCAGTATAAATATACTTGTGTTATGAAACAAATTTATACATCACTCACATTGTATATCAATTAAATATCTGTTATTATTATATTTTAAAATAAATTATACATTTATACATAGTATTTTATTTATGTATGTAAAAAAACTAATCGTACATTTTTTTTAAAATGTAGTAAAAAGTAGTAATAAAAAATAAATAATAATAGTATAAATTACTGGTTAACAGCAGAGTGAAAAAAAAATAGACTACTAAGTCTTGTAATATCATATCTGATAGTGAGTTATAGTGATACTGTAATAATTCATACATAAAAGAAATATCGTTAGACTCCATATTACTAAAACTTAAGTCATAATTCTGGATATATTGGTTTGTTAATTCATTCATGCATGCTTTTGTTAATCAATTTAAATGCATTTAGGTAGATCATATGGAAAAGCCAGTAGAATGGAATCATTTTAGAATATTACACGAATATGACAAGACTATATGTAATAGTAAATTAATCTTGTGCCCAAAAATTACTGAAAACCATTTAAATTTAGGAAATTCATCTTTAAAGATGCGTGTGCGTCTTGTAATACAGGTAAACACTACAAACAGATAAATATTAACTAAAAATAAAATTTTCTGACTACCCACCATTTATGAATTTGATATAATTAAAAAAAAGTTTTGAGTAACTCTATGGCAGTTGGTCTAGAAATGTTAAAAAAAAGAAAAGTTCCAGGTTTAGAAAAATTGTGATTCTACAATCAATTTTTGCATTAAATTTAATGAAATGTTTAATGCAATAAATAGGAAAGTTCCGTTTTAAGGTGTACATCCTGATACTAATGACTAGAAAGTTAGAAATGACAAAAATATATTGATTCTTTAATGTTGCTCTATATTTATGTGTTTCATTGGTCTATCTTTATATATTTGCTTTGTGATTTTATTAATTTAGCACAGGGTAGAATTGTTGCATGTTCGTGTTAAGTTATAAATGTTCGTTCTAATAAATTTATAATCGAAATAATAGTATTTTTGTTAAAACTAATTTTTCGTTCACATTAAAATTATATTAAATTTTGTTGGTAGGTAGTTATAATTTCATATTTATAAAATTTAGGTTTTACAAGACACACTTAAATGGTTAAATGATTGAGAAATGAGAGTTAAAATTGGAGAGTTAAATGAAAAAAATGTCTTAACATCTAACACTGGGGGCCTATTCTTGAAAGTAGTAGAACGATATTCGTATACGAATATTTGTACTTTTTCTACTACTTTGACAAAACCGTATTCTTGAACGCCGGTCGTATACGAACGGATTCTATTCTACTACCGGATTCTACTACGAACGGGTCGTGTGGTGTTTAGTAGTAGAATCCTATTATTCGTATACGAATAATCGTTTACGCTGTAACGGCGCACGATTTAATTACGCATTTATATGAACCTAGTACCTAAACTTATACACTTTTTAATTATGTTATTATTTATACCAATGTATTATATAGGTATTATATTTCACACTTAATTTTCTAATACCTATGTCTAATATCGTGATCATTATTCGTCTCATTATTTTCGTGAAACTTTAATAATTATGGACATATTATTGTAAAGTTAAACAACATTATGCACCTATATGTTAAATATACATATATGTTAAGGTATAAGTATAAGTGGAGTAATAGGTAAACATTTTACGAGGTACTTGTACCACTCCACTCTAAGTTTGATTTTTATGTAAGTATTGAAATACTCCAAAAGATATTCCTGCTTCAGAATATAACATTAATATATAATTTATTTTATTAAAATCAAGCCTCGGCTTTGCCATTGGCTGACATTAGATTTGAATATGTTACGTTCAAATAAATAAAAACCTCGATAAGAAATAGTAAAAAATATAATTTAAAAAAAAAGATTATATTGTAACAACATAAGCAAGCTATATAAAATAAAATTTTCAAAAACGTTAAAAGTTAATAGTTTTTGATATAATGTGTGGTTCATGATAAAATGATCATTCTGTAGAATAATATAATTGAAATAACTACCTATAATTTATTATGGTGCATTCCAATTAAGTACCTATCTATTACTTATTAGGACCATATAATAAGTATTTATATAATTATAATGTGTATCCCTTAATCTTTAATAATAAGGTTTATTAAAATATATTAATTACCTATTATTTATTATTATAATTATTTATATACAATATGCATCAAACACATTACCATATTAATTTATTTCCAACTTAATTACGTTTTGAAAGTTCAGATAATATATATCAAAAACTAGTTGATTATATCTATATGGACTGTATATTATATTATCATGTTATGACTTAATGATTATTTTACTAATAACAAAAATATTCCGAGAAGTACTAACTAAAACAGAAATGCTTAATCAACTGTCGACTTTTGTTGTGCTACTTTGCTGCTTGCTTTAAGTGTTTTTTTGTTAAATTTATTCAATATGGATGACTTGGATTTATTTGAAAATCTTCGCGCCGTTGAAAATTTGGAGATCATAGAAATGGATGCTGAGATTGTGAGAAATTCTCGTGAAGCTCTAAATCCCTTCCAACGTGAGTCATATTTCATACATTAAATAAATATATTAATTAAAATAATATGAAAAGTAGATAGGTAGGTACCTACATGTGAATTATACTTGAATATTTTATTTTGCTTCACTGTTTTTAGATTTATCTGATAGACAGTTCATAGGAATGTACAGACTATCAAAAGACCTATGTCAAATTGTAATTGACATGGTTAGGCCTTTCATGAAGGAACCATCAAGGCAAAGTGCATTGACTATTGAACGCAAGGTACATTACTGAAATAAGTGAAATTAAATAGCTTTATTAAGTACCTAGCATTATGATTGATTATATTGATTATTTATTGAGTAAAAATAAAACCTCCAAAAGAGTGGTTAGGTGATAAATTACATTGTTTCATATTTATGAAACAATGACATTTTATTAACAATATTGTACAAGTACTAAACATGGTGGTTAATACAAACTGATGATTGTAAAAATGAAATTGTAAATATAAACTAGTTAAAAGGTAACAATTTCAAATTATTTAAAATTCCAAACTTAACATTTTGATAATAGAAATCAAAATTTCTGAGTTAAATATAAATATATTAATGTTTATTAATTGTTTTTATTCCAAATATATAAGTACAACAATAAATTAAAAAAACTCAAGTTGACACAGACAATTAATATCATTGTACATTTTTAATTACATATTTTCTTAGATAAAATAACTGTAAGTTATAAATGTTTTCAAATGCATACTTAATAGTAATTACAATTAAACATGCATTTTTCAATTAGGTTTTAACAGCTCTGAGATTTTTAGCAGCAGGAAGTTATCAGTTAGATGTTGGGGAAAATAGCCATTCTTCAGTTAGTCAACCATCGGTCAGCCGAATAATTGAAGAATTTGTTAATGCTGTGAATAACCCAAGTATTTTTGAAAAATATGTTTATTTTCCCAGAAATTTTGAGGAGCTAGATGGTTCACGTCAACGGTAAGTCGAACAGTAGGTAGGTACCTACTACTAACAATTTATTAACAAGGTATTTAATGAAATTAAATATACATTGAAATTATATTATTTTGTTGGTTAGATAGGCACTTATTATTAATATACATGTTTTGTAGGATAGATAATTAATTGTTGTTCCAATTTTTATTATTAGTGCTTATTAAATTTTTAGATTTTACAATAAGTATTCATTTCCCGGAATTATTGGAGTAATTGATTGCACGCATGTTGCAATTGTGCCACCTAAAACTGAGGACAACTTGTACCCAGAGCATATTTATGTAAATAGAAAGGGATACCATTCTATCAACACTCAACTGGTAAGTAATTCAATATTTTATTTTAAGTGGATTCAACACATATTATATGTAAACATTTTTCAAATTTAAATTTAAAAATAAATATTAAGTGGATTTTAAGTGATTCCTATATACAATTTTGAATTGGGAAGACTAACTAGAAGATTAAATAATAAAATATTTAGTAATTGTCATTGGTTAGTGAATTTTTTTCTTTAAAGATATGTGATGCAGATTTAAAAATAATAAATGTATCTGCTAAGTTCCCGGGTTCTGCGAACGATGCTTGTGTTTGGAACTCTAGCAATGTAAAAACATTTCTAAAGGACCTTCACGAAAATGGTCATGCATCGTACTTCTTATTAGGTGTGTTCAAAATATACATAGAAATCTTAAATATCTAATACTTAAGTGTTTGACATATTATAATTATTGTTTTTTATATCAGGTGATTCAGGATATGCCCTTCGTCCTTGGTTAATGACTCCGTACTTGGATCCTGCTCCACTATCCCCCGAAGCTTCTTACAATAATGCATTTTGTTCAATTAGATCAACAATTGAACGATGCATTGGTGTTCTGAAAATGCGATTTCGGTAATCTATATAAGAAATGTGCATACACTTATAAATAATGAGTATAATAAATAAAAAAATAATTTACATATAAGCTAAAGTACAAATAAAACCACCTTAGACCCTATAAACCTATAATATAATGTAATATTATGTCAAAATAAATAATAATACCTACCTATGTTAATTCCAGATGTCTATTGAAACATAGAGTGCTTCATTATACGCCAAATAAAGCATCCAAAATAATTAACACATGTGTTGTTTTGCATAATATGTGTATTACAGACAACGTGCCATTGGTTGATGTTGATGAAGATGAGATCATTGACTTTGGTATTTATCAGACACTGGATGAAGCTTTATTGAATAATAGAGGAATGGTCGACTTAAGAAATCCTGAATTATCTAGTGGACGACATATTCGAGACCAAATTGTTCAAACTTTATTCAATAATTAAATAATATTTGTGTTATGTTTTATATGAGTGTGTTTTTATTATAAACTAATTAAGATATAAAAGTATTAAACAAAACTACCTATATAAACACAATTTATTAAATCAGTAAGTAGGTATGTACTATGTATGCTGTACAAGTCATAGATATTAAAGAATATCTTTGGTACAACTGTACAAGTCATGATTTAAGATAGTACTATCTTAAATCGTGGTACAAGTGTACAATACAAAAACATAACCTTTAAAAATCATATAATTAATAATTACAATAGTTTTCAAGGTTATGTTTTAGTATTGACAACACACACACACACACACACACACTTGTTGTTCAGTATTATAATATGTAATTACTTATTAGTTATTAGTGGCTAGTGCTATCACCTAACATTTTTATATTAATATTATGTAATTACTAATTATCATAGATAAGTATATAGAAGTGGTAATTATTAAATTTAAATTATTTGGTATAAAGTAGTGTTATAGTGAAATTAAAATTATTAGATATAGAGTATAAAGTAGTGCAATAGTGTAAGTTAAGTATAATATTGATGGTTAGTGTAGGTACTAGTAGCATTTATTATTTAATCTATTCTGTGCTAGTAGTGGGGCTGTTTAAAGGATCTTTTGGCAACATCATTGCTAAAGCTCTTGCAATCGCTTCATTAGCAATGGCACTCCTTTCTTTAGCAATGGCACTCCTTTCTTTAGCAATTACCATCCTTTCATTTTGCTCAGTTTGCTTTTTTAGTAACTCAATCTTAGCATTGTAATAGCTCTCCACTATTGAGTTACGGGCTGCAGATACATCATTCAATTTATTAGTGGCTTCAACTGTGTTATTTAATCTATCTGCTTTTGAGAACTTCACAACACTGTTATATATAAAGTACATTAACAATAATTAGTTTACCTATAAGTTATATCACATTTCTAAGTTATGTATTTATATTGGATACCGTTTCAGTTGAGACAACTCGGTAAATGGTACTTTGGCTGGCTGAGTATCCAGTATCTCACTATTAATTTGTGATGTTTGTGCTGGTTGTAAGTATCTTTTATAAAATATTGATAGATTACGACA